>NC_041388.1:638125550-638177561 GCF_002162155.2 Triticum dicoccoides | reverse complement strand
CATGTTTTGAAGACTTTCATAAAAATCGCCTATTCACCCCCCTCTAGTCGATCACTAGCACTTTCAATTGGTATCAGAGCAAGGTACTCCCTTGTTCTGTGTGATTCGGTTTAACCACCTGGAGTTTTAGCTATGTCGACTGCAGGGATAATTAAAGTCTCCGCTGCATGCCCCGTCTTCGATGGAACTGAATATCCCTACTGGAAGAATAAGATGCGCATGCATCTTGAAGCCATTGATGTCGACCTATGGTATGTCGTCAAGAACGGCGTTCCCAAGGCTGGAGAAGGTGTCATTGCTGCTAATGTCAAGAAGTTTGTTCAACTGGACTCTACTGCCAAGAACATCATCTGTGGTCATCTGACCAAAGGACAGTATGGCCGCGTGAGTGCTTTGGAAACATCTAAGATAGTCTGGGACTGGCTCCCCAAGGTCAACGAAGGCGTCTCAACCCAGAGAGATCAGAGAATCAGTGTCCTTCGCAACCTCTTCAACCGCTTCAAGAGAAATGACAATGAGAATGTCCAGCTCATGTTTGATCGACTCACTGACATCACAAATGAGCTTCAAGCCCTCGGCGCTACTAAGATCACCAAGCATGAAGTCGTCAAGACACTCCTGAGATCACTTGACAGTTTGTTTGACACCCTAGCCCTAATGATTCAAGAACGTCCTGATTTCAAGACACTCGATCCGTCTGACATACTTGAGAGGCTCAACACACACGAGTTTCAGCTTTCTGAGAAAAGAGACATCTACGGTCCCAACTATGGGCGAACTCGTGCCTTGAAGGCAAAAGTTATCTCCTCATCTGAAGAAGAATCTAACAGCAGTTCTGATGATCCTTAAGACATTGGAAAGGAGCTTGCTATGCTTGTGAAGAAGTTCCAAAAATTCACCAAGAAGAAAGGCTTCATAAAGTCTTCACGATCAAGCTCAAGGAATGATGAAGCTTCTGCTCATGACTACAAGAAGAGAACATGTCACAAGTGCAAGAAACCTGGCCACTACATCTCTGAGTGTCCACAGTGGGACAATGAGAACAAGAAGAAGAAGAAGAGCAAGGAGTATGACTCTAACGACAAGAAGAAGAAGAAGAGCAAGGAGTATGACTCTGACGACAAGAAGAAGAAGAAATACTCAAAGTCTTCTTCCAAGTCTTCCTCAAAGTCTTCATCACACAAGAAGAGCTCATCTGGCAAGGCACGTGCATTTGTTGGCAAGGAAATGGATTCTGAGGAGGAGTCCGCTTCTGAGGAGGCGGAGGTGGAGTCTGAGGAGGAGTCCGATTCTGGCGTTGCGAGTCTGGCTACAGCATACGTTGCCAAGTCCATCTTCAACACTGAAGACAATGACTCCATCACCGACACCGATGCAAATGACAAGGACTACTCCACTCCTTCCTATTGCTTCATGGCACGCGGTGCCAAGGTAAACACACGCACTACTCACTATCAAACATCTAGTGACGATGACTCTGATTGTGGTTCCAAACCCAGCTACAAAACCCATGCTAAAATTGCAACTGAACAACAGAAAGCTATGGAACACATTCAAAAACTGTTAGACAAAAGCGATGGTCTGTTAGATGCTGAAATGACTCGATCTCAGTCCTTAATTGAAGACATAAAAAATCTTCACCTTAAGTATGAGGAACTTGAAAGTCGTCATGAAACGCTCTCAACAACTCATGAAAGGCTTTCCTATGATTATCTTCAAAGGAAGAAAGATCTTGAGAAATTGAGAGCGGCTCATGAAGATCTTCAAAAGGAAGACGAGTCACTTCGCGCCGAACAGATCAGTTCAGCTCAGGAAGGATTTGAACCACCATGTCTTAAATGCATTGAGCGTGATAATGCTACTTCTGTTGCTGAATGTTCTACTGCTGCTACTGTTGCAATATCTTCAACTGTTGATGTGGTAACTAACCCTCTGCTGAGGATACCACTGATATTGCTGATGAGAATGCTAGGTTGAAGACATTGCTTGAAACAGGGATGTACAAAAGTCTCAAAGGGCATCAAACACTTTGTAATGTCCTCAAAAGGCAGATCCTGAACCAAAACCCTAGGAAAGAGGGTGTTGGGTTTGAAAGGAAAATGAATGCTGATGGCTCTTACTGGAAACCTGAGCAGTACCCCAAAACCACATGGGTTGCTGCAAAGGAACCTTCAGTGGATCCATCCACCCTATCTGGCTTCACTTGTGCTAATCCCATTGTTATTGATGAATCCTTTGATGCAAACTATAAACTGTTTAAGAATCAGAATGGTGAAATGTTTGCCAGGTATATTGGTACTAACTGCAAGAATGGACCGCCTATGAAGAAGATCTAGGTGCCGAAAAGGTGTTTGGAGAATCTTCCTATGAATGTCATCATGACACCACAGGTGAAGAAGACAAACCCCAGACCACAGGCTTCATACGGTCCAAAGGCTTCATACAGACAGAGGACTCACCTAAGTCGCACTAACGCAAATGTTTTGCAGGGAAACCATACCCAGGCCTGTGAATATGAGCGTGTTTCATCAAACCGCCATGTTCATAAGACCAAGAACTATTCTGCTTATTCTTATGAGTACTATTGTCCACCTGCAAGACTTTTTGCTAGGTATCCAGAGCCAAAGTTCTCAGATGCTGCACTTAGACTCATTGCTTCAAAGCCACCCTTGAAGATGTGGGTGGCTAAGAAAGCTTAACTCTCTTTTGCAGGGAAAGGTCTCCAACCGAAAACCAAAATCATCTGACGCTATTGCTGGGGACCTTAAACATCTTGTAGGGCGCAAGATCAAATGCCCAAATGGTCTTATTATGTATTTTGTCCTGAGTCGCTTGCTACTTACCCTATCAGTCCTAACCGTGATCTAAGCTTTCATAATCCACTTGCTCGTCAAATGTTTATGCTTCACAATTCTCTTCGTGAAGCCTATCCCCCTAACTGCAATGTAGGGTACGACACCAGCAGCTTCAGAATGGATTATTGATAGTGGGTGTACCAATCACATGACTGGCAAGCGAAGCCTTCTCATGGGCTCAACCTTACGTCCATCTGACAAAAGTCACATCACATTTGCTGACACTGGTAAAAGCAAGGTATTGGGTCTAGGTAGAGTTGCAATCTCAAAGGATCAACACATGGATAAAGTCATGCTTGTTGAATCCCTTGGTTTCAACTTAATGTCTGTATCAATGCTTTGCGATTTAAACATGATTGTGATATTTGGAAAATATCGTTGCCTTGTTCTAATGGAATCTGACAAGTCTCTAGTGTTTGAAGGGTATCGGAAAGATGATTTGTACGTGGTAGATTTCTCAGCAGGACCACAACTTGCCGTATGTCTTCTAGCAAAAGCTTCTGAATGCTGGCTCTGGCATCGGAGGCTAGGGCATGCTGGCATGAGGAACCTCCAAACTCTTGCAAGGAAGAAGCATGTCATAGGCATCGAGGGCATTAAGTTCAAGAAGGATCACTTATGCGGTGCCTGTGAAGCAGGAAAGATGACGAGGGCCAAGCATCCCTCGAAGACAATCATGACAACAACTCAACCCTTCGAACTGCTCCACATGGATCTTTTCGGTCCCACTCATTACTCAACTCTTACTACTAATGCTTGTCTCTATGGCTTTGTCATTGTTGATGATTATTCAAGATATACTTGCGTGCATATAATCCTCTACAAGACTGAAGTGCAGGATGTCTTCAGACGCTTCGCCAGTCAAGCAATGAACAACTATGGCGCCAAGATAAAGCACATCAGAAGTGACAATGGCACTGAATTCAAGAACACTGGCCTAGATACATATCTTGATACCTTAGGCATCACACATGAATTCTCAGCTCCGTACACGCCACAGCAGAATGGTGTCGTCAAACGCAAGAACAGAACACTTATTGAGATGGCCCGGACGATGCTTGATGAATACAAGACTCCAAGAAAATTCTGGTCGGAAGCCATTGATACTGCATGCCATATCATCAACCGTGTTTATCTTCACAAGCTTCTGAACAATACATCCTATGAGCTCCTTACTGGCAAGAAGCCAAATGTCAGTTACTTCAGAGTATTTGGCTCTAGGTGCTGGATCAAGGATCCACATCACACTTCAAAATTTGCACCAAAAGCACATGAGGGTTTTATGCTTGGATATGGAAAGGATTCGCACTCCTACAGAGTCTTCAACCTTTTTCACTATAAAGTGGTAGAAACAGTGGATGTGCGGTTTGATGAGACGAACGGCTCACAAAGAGAGCACCTGCCAAATGTGCTAGATGAAGTTCCATCCAGTGAATCAATCAAACTTATGGGAACTGGGGAAATCATACCGTCTGAAGCTCAGCCTGAAGAGGAACTTATCATCTCCGCACCTGATCAACCTGAAGACAATGCTCAGCCTGAAGACAATCCCTCTAACAATGACAATGATCAGCAAGAGCAAAATCTTCGTCCTGTACATCCTCGTGTTGCAAATGAAGTACAGGTTGAGAGAATAATTGATAGCATCAATGCACCAGGTCCACTCACTCGTTCAAGGGCAACGCAGCTAGCAAATTTCTGTGGGCACTTCGCATTTGTCTCAATATCTGAACCCAAGAAAGTTGAAGAAGCCTTCTTGGAACCTGAATGGATTCAAGCTATGCAAGAAGAGCTTCAACAGTTTGAGCTGAATAATGTATGGGAACTGGTTAAGCGTCCTGATCCTCGCAAGCACAATATAATAGGCACCAAATGGATATATCGCAACAAGCAAGATGAGCATGGTCAAGTTGTCAGAAACAAAACTCGTCTCGTTGCTCAAGGGTACACTCAAGTTAAAGGGATTGACTTCGATGAAACATTTGCTCCTCTGGCTAGACTTGAAGCCATACTCATACTGCTGGCCTATGCAAATCATCATAACATTCTTCTGTATCAAATGGATGTGAAGAGCGCCTTTCTCAATGGCAAGATTGAAGAAGAAGTGTATGTTGCACAACCGCCTGGCTTTGAAGATCCAAAACATCCTGACATGGTGTACAAGCTCAACAAGGCACTGTACGGCCTCAAACAAGCCCCTCGGGCTTGGTATGACACACTCAAATACTTCCTGAAGAGCAAAGGCTTCAAACCTGGTTCCCTCGACCCCACTCTCTTCACGAAGACATATGATGGTGAACTGTTTGTGTGCCAAATATATGTGGATGACATTATCTTCGGCTGCACCAATCAGAAATACACTGATGAGTTTGGATATATGATGCAAGAGCAATATCAGATGTCCATGATGGGTGAGCTAAAGTTCTTCCTTGGTCTTCAAATACGCCAGCAACGCAAGAGCATCTTCATATCTCAAGAGAAGTATCTCAAAGATTGCCTGAAGAAATTTGGGATGCAAGACTGCAAAGGCTTCACGACTCCAATGTCAGCCAAACATCATCTGGGTCCCGACGACAATGGTAAAGAGTTCGATCAAAAGGTATACCGCTCCATGATTGGTTCTTTACTTTATCTATGTGCATCTAGGCCAGATATTATGCTTAGTGTTTGCATGTGTGCTCGATTCCAAGCGGCACCAAAGGAATCGCATCACTTAGCTGTGAAGCGAATTCTTCAATATTTGGCTCACACCCCAACATTAGGATTATGGTATCCAAAGGGCTCAGAGTTTGATCTGGTTGGATTCTCGGATGCTGATTATGCTGGTGACAAGGTGGATCGCAAGTCTACATCAGGCACATGTCATTTTCTGTCCTCTACAACATTCACTTATAACTATGTCTTCTTGTTGAAAATTTTGAACTAAGTGAATGTGATTGGACCCTAACCTCTCTATGCTTTCTATCTCAAACTCTATCTCTCCGAATCATATGCATTCTATTGAAACTGTCGAATATCCTCTCTGCGTCCTTGTCAGCAAAAAAAGAGACAAACATTAAGTCTGTTTTCAATGCTAATTCCTTCACCTGAAACCCGAAGAAGTGGGAACGACCACCCGACAATCCAGATGTGCGTGGGAACGTGGGACAACTCCAAGTATGTTGCATGTTTGCCACGTGTTCCTCAGATGTGAACCGCCAGGGGCACCTACGTAATTGCGCTGTGCCGCACACTTCCTTATAAATACATGTCCCCTGCGGTCAAGAAAACCTTCTTCCACCTCTCCACCTCGTCAAACCCTAGCACCCCCGCTAGCTCTCAACGACGCCGGTGACGAAGCGCTTAGCTGCTGCGACTTCTCCGATGTCGTCCTCACGTCGGCCGCGGACATCGTCTTCTCCGCTGCCACCGTAGGTGTTCTCCGTCGCCAAGATAGGGCACGGTGGATTGAACTGCTCGGTCTCCTACTCTTCCCATCTAGCAATTCTTTGCGTGGTAAATATAACTCTATTTTTACCATCTTTTTGATCCTCAAAGACTCATCCTGTTTGCCAAAATAAGTTTCTGCCTATACAATGTTAGATCTATCCTGTCCGCATCTCATACTGCCTAGAATATTCACTTAAGCTTCATATCTAGTTAGATTCCTCACTTGTACTTATTCGCGGATTCGTACAAATCTGAAATCAACTCTGAACATATAAGTGAATGTCTTCGCACGATGAGGTCAATGTCTCCTAAACTGATTTATCTTCAAAATCTTTTGAGAATGCATATGACCTCTTCCCCTTCCCTCGCATCTCTAATGCTATCACAGGTACATCTCCGTGGGAGAATCCCTTGGTTCTCATAGTCTGCATTCATTTGCAGAATTCTTACAGCATCACATTAACTCTCCTGAAGCCAGTTCCTGTTTATCCAGCAAGCGAAAGCCTTTGAAGCCTTTGAACGTAGTGAAGCCATTCAGTTTGAAGTTCATGGCTGCAGAGAAATCAGTAAGGAAGGGTGGCAGACATCATCGTGGGGGAACGTCAAAAGATTTGCCTGATGACCTCTCAGAGCTTTACAAGACAGATCCTGAAGAGGATTACAATTAGCGCAAGACCCGAATCCAATGGATTCGAAGATATTGGGCAGAACAATGGTTCAAGTACAGGTTTGTGACCCAGGAATATGCTGAGAAAAATGCCATCAAATGACCATGGGGAGACATCCTATATAGAAATCTTCAACCCAGGTCCAGAGATGAAGCCATTGAACAAGGCTTCTATCCCTGCATGGTCTGTGGACCATAGCCTGCGGATGCACACCCATCGTCATTGCTATGGTGTCGTGACGACAATCTGTTCAAACGCAACTTCCAGTTTGCCAAGAATTCGTCTAAGCAAAACAAGAAGTCATTGGGACTAGACTTCAACCCTGACCCTTCTGCTCCCCGTGCCGATGGCACCCGCGAAGCTGAACCCAATCTTGTTGGGCCCTTCTACAACCTAGAAGGTCTTATCACTCATATCATGGTTCAAGGGACAACCATGGATGAACCTGTAGATGACGCTGAATCTGATGAAGCGCCTGCACCGCCGAAGCCAACAAAACTGAAGCAGCCTAAAGCTTCAAAGCCTTCCTCAGCACCAAAAATCTCACGGGCGAAGCCACTGGCTACTGCACCTCCTGAAGACAGTGTGTAGTTTAAAGATTTGTCACGCATCTCCAAGCCCTCGAGAGTAAAGATGCCTTTGCAACACACCAGCCAAGAACTGACTGCTGCTGCTATTCTGCGCAACGACGCCATTGATCTGTCCAGCGATGAAGATCTTGCAGATGACGCTCTTGAGCAACTGATCAAGAGCAAAGAAGAAGCAGAAATCTTCAATGATTTGCCTCTCTTTGACGTGGCAATCATCCACAACTTCATTGATGAGTGGTTTGACACGCCCAACCTCAGCTTTGAAGATCTGCAACTTCCAATTGGCCTCAGTGTCGCCTTCCATGGCGCCATTGCTTCAGAGCTAGCTCTAGCTCAGCGCATCGTTGAAATGAAGCGAAAGATCGACTTTGAGAAAGCTCGGTTCAAGAAGCACATGGCCAAGCTCAGCGTGCAAGAGGTCAAAAACTTCAAGATCATGCTGCACGAGCTCAAAGAAGCCTTTCTCAAGAAGCGTGAAGAAGCTCAAGGTTCTCGTGAGCGCATGAAGAGCCTTGCTGACAAGTGTGTGCAAGCCTACAATGAGGCTGAGAAGCGCAAGGCTCTTGGTCGTCCTGGCATCAATCCCAGGATGGCTGCAAAGAAGAAGAAGAAGCCAGTTGTTGCCGAACCCGAAGCACCAAGGCAGGAAGCACATCCCATTGTCTTCCCAGCCAG
The DNA here is from genome assembly GCF_002162155.2 of Triticum dicoccoides. Lineage (NCBI taxonomy): Eukaryota > Viridiplantae > Streptophyta > Magnoliopsida > Poales > Poaceae > Triticum > Triticum dicoccoides. The sequence goes on along the minus strand of NC_041388.1, from coordinate 638,169,344 downwards.
CATGACCGGCTCGAAGCCAAAGGTCAGGTCAACCGCTTCAGAACTGAAGAAGACGAGGAATGCTGAGGCTGAAGCGAGAAAGAGGAAACATCCTGAAGCCTCTGATGCTGCTCCCTCCAAGAAGAAGCGCAAGACCAAGAAGGATCGGGCTGCTCCCACAGAGCCCTTAGTTGTTGAACCTATCTTCATGGTTCGCCCTGCAGCTGAACATCAAGAGCGCCAACTGATTGTCCATGAGCCTGCTTCCACAGAGGCTCATGAAGCTGAAGACATTCCAGCAATTGATCCCACCGCTGCTGAAGACATTGGTCACCATGACAATGTTGAAGATGATGTAGTTCTTCCTCAGATCGAGCACCAACTGGTATCATCGCCTGTGCTTACGCACAGCGAACTCATCAGCATTGGTTGTCCTCTGACGCCAATTGCTCAGGATGCATCATGGGCTGATCACCCTCAACAACAAGTCACACCACCCCGGCAAGAAGAAGAAGATGACCTTGAGGCCCAGCCAACTCCATCTTCAAAGGCGTCGCCAGCATTACGCAGGCTTCGCAAAGGACCAAGGCCTCAAGTCTCTCTTTCGAGCGTTCCAGAAGGAGAAGTGCCTCACCAATCTATTGCACGTCAAGTGTTTCAAGATACCACTCCTACTGTGAGTGTCTCCGAGTCTGAGGCTAAAGCTGCTGAAGACATTCCGGCTGCATCAGCCGACGACACACAAGAAGAAGATTGTGTCCCTACTCCCCCCATTACTGAAGAAGCTATTCTCGAGGAGAACGTGTCTGTGCCCGACCCTCCAGCTCATCAAGTGGAGGTTGAGAATCTTGAGGCTACCACCACCAACACAAATGAAGCCAATAACGTAGTCATGGCTGAAGCAAATGTGGAGCCTGCACCAACCAATGTGCCAGAAGTCAATGAAGCAAATGATGCAACTGCTCTTGTTCCTGCGCCTGCTGCTGGTCCTCAGTTCGACTATCACGTTGAGCACAGGCCTCAGGTACAGAAGCCAATGTCAAGGTTGCCTAGGTTTCCAGGTCCTGCATCGGCACCCAGATCTTTTAATGTCAACGGCTTCAAAGCAGACAACACCTTCTTCAATAGCGCCAAGAACCCCTACTCAAGGGAAAGAATATCTTCTGATCGGTTCTGGAGCTATCCGCAGCGAAGTTATTACTCATGCATTCTGTACAATCAAGGTCGCATTTTCCCTCATATGCGTCTTGACACTGAAGCCATAACTGGTCTGCCTTGCTTGGAAGAAGCTCTGGATTGCTTCAAAGAGTCTGGATTGTTGTCGTTTGTCACCGCGAGAGAGCACTGGAACAAAGAATTGCTGCTCCAATTCTATGCCACTCTTCACATTCGTGGCTACAAGAGAGATCCAAAGACTTGGGTCCTTGAATGGATGACCGGTAGTGTTCATCACGAAGCCAAGCCCTTAATATCATTGAGCTCACTGGTCTGCCCACTCCTGGAGATCTTTATGAACCTGGTTGTCAGCTTGACAGTGCAGCTATGGAGAGCATCTTTCAGAAGCCTGAACCAAACATGAGTCAGATGCTTAGCATGATGAAGCCTTTGCGTCCAGATGCTGCATATCCTAAGGAGTTCTTTGTTGAAGACCTTGAGTATCTGCCACGCACTATCTATCACATTATAAGGCGAACTCTCTGGCCCATCAAAGGACATTCTCCACATGCAAAGCTGGAAGGTGCAATGAAGACTTTGGTCTTTTATATTCTTCATGGCAAATGCTTCAATGCACAAGACTTCTTCATCCGCCAACTTGCTGCATCAGGATCTGATCTTTTTGGCTTGAAGTTTTACGCTCCATGGATAATGCGGCTGATCAAACTTCACTCAGCTGTCTCATATCAGCCCTCTGCTCGCAATCATCGGATCTTTCTGCCTGACGTTGATATGTCCGTTGAAGCCATCTATCCAAAGCCTGCCAAGGAGCCTCTTAGTCTTCAGAATGCTGAGCATCAAAGCTTCTCTCAAAACATTGAAGGAGTTGAAGCAGTCACTCGTGTTTATCCTCTGGCTGGTACTACACGTGCACCTCATCGTGCCCTCACTGAAGCCACTGAAAGCACCATTGCCCAACGGCCCAAGAAGCGATCTCGTGTTCTCAATGACCGAGAGCTTCTGGTTGCCCTTCATCAGAAACAGGATAGGCATCATGACTGGCTGAAGCGCCAAATGCAAAGCCTCTTGGTGGACGTAAACAGGATTCGCAATCTTGTCACCAAGAATGCCTTTGTTGCCCATGAAACCTGTCGGCGTACATGGAAAGGATTGACGCTTATGTGCTCCGAGGATGATCTTCAAGAGGATGGCTTCTCTGAACGCTTCAAGTTTGACTCCACACCTCCAAGAAGGACTGTGCTGCGACGAACTCTGTCTCTTGAAGACTCTGAGTTCTCTTCCTCCGCGACAACTGTGAATGCCAGAGTGATCAATGACAAAGACAATGCCACTTCACCGCCCCTACTTCTGCACGCATCGACACTGCCCCGAGTTCATCTGCACTGCCGAACAACACCGACGACCTTGCTGCTTCACCTACTCCTCCTGGGAACGAGTAGATGCTCTATGTATTCAAACCTTTTTGGTCCTTACTGACAAAAGGGGGAGAAGCATATGAGTTTGATAGTCTTCAAGCGGGTCCATATGGGCGGTTGCTTTATGTTTTTCCTAGTGTTTACAACTCTCGTTTTGATACATTTGGTTCTTTGAGTTGTAACACTCAAACTCGATGGTCGTCTGCTACTTATTTGCTATTCTATGATGCGATGATAAATTCCGCATGTGTAACGATAAATTCCGCACTTAGAACATTTTGCAGACGTCCATTTTTCATTATGCATGTCATTATCTTCACATACTTTTCATGCATGATGAATTGTCATCATAAGTTGAAGAGGATCTCCACGAGTACAACCTGCCATGTGCATTTGCATTCCAAAAGCAAATTACTTATATGCACATCTTCAGGGGGAGCCCTTGCAACTTATGAAGACAATTCCCTATGCTTTACAATTTCACACATTATATTCCCCGTTGAAAACTTCAACTAGTTTGTCATCAATCACCAAAAAGGGGGAGATTGTAAGTGCATCTAGTGCCACCCCTAGTTGGTTTTGGAGTATTGACGACAAACCTAGTTGAGGGACTAATGTGTTTGTGAGAATTGCGGGATAACACAGGTAGAAGTCCCTCATTGATTCGGTTTTCCTACCAGAGATGACCCCTAAAAATGTATGAAGACATTGAAGTCAAAGGTGGTATGTGAAGACATTCACATTGAAGACTATGACAAGAGAAGACATCGCGTGAAGACTATGGAGCGCGAAGACTTAGCAGTTTCGTTGTTCTGTGTTTTTCTTTGTTGAGTCATAGGAACCACCGTACTGTTAAGTGGGGTCCAAGAGAACCAGTCAGAATGACTAAAGTGATGCTTAACCAAAATCCTATGTCTTCAAGTGAAGACTATGAGAGCAAATCTTGTCCAGAGTTGGATAAATCAGCTTTGCTTGTAGCCCAAGTAAAGTTGCCGTGTGTGTTTGAAATCTGACCGTTGGAACACGTGTCAGTTCCTTAGTGACCTAGGTGTTGGGGAACGTAGCATAAATTCAAAATTTTCCTACGTGTCACCAAGATCTGTCTATGGAGTCATCTAGCAACGAGGGAGGAGTGGATCTACATACCCTTGTAGATCGCACGCGGAAGCGTTCAAGAGAACGGGGTTGATGGAGTCGTACTCGTCGTGATCCAAATCACCGATGATCCTAGCGCCGAACGGACGGCACCTCCGCGTTCAACACACGTACGAAGCAGTGACGTCTCCTCCTTCTTGATCCAGCAAAGGGGAGGAGAGGTTGATGGAGATCCAGCAGCACGACGGCGTGGTGGTGGAAGTAGTGGGATTCCAACAGGGCTTCACCAAGCGCTGCGGGAGGAGGGAGATGTGTCATGGGAGGGAGAGGGAGGCGCCAGGGCTTAGGTTGGGCTGCCCTCCCTTCCCCCCACTATATATAGGGCCAAGGGAGAGGGGGGAGGCGCAGCCTTGGCCCTTCCTCCAAGGAAGGGTGCGGCCAGGGAGGAGTCCCACCTCCCCAAGGCACCTAGGAGGTGCCTTCCCCCTTTAGGACTCTTCCTTTCCCTTATCTCTTGGTGCATGGGCCTCTTGGGGCTGGTGCCCTTGGCCCATATAGGCCAAGGCGCACACCCCTACAGCCCATGTGGCCCCCCGGGGCAGGTGGACCCCCTTGGTGGACCCCCGGACCCCTTTCGGCACTCCCGGTACAATACCGATAATGCGCGAAACTTTTCCGGCGACCAAAACAAGACTTCCCATATATAAATCTTTACCTCCGGACCATTCCGGAACTCCTCGTGACGTCCGGGATCTCATCTGGGACTCCGAACAACTTTCGGGTTACCGCATACTAATATCTCTATAACCCTAGCGTCACCGAACCTTAAGTGTGTAGACCCTACGGGTTCGGGAGACATGCAGACATGACCGAGATGACTCTCTGGTCAATAACCAACATCGGGATCTGGATACCCATGTTGGCTCCCACATGTTCCACGATGATCTCATCGGATGAACCACGATGTCAAGGACTTAATCAATCCCGTATACAATTCCCTTTGTCTAGCGGTACGATACTTGCCCGAGATTCGATCGTCGGTATCCCGATACCTTGTTCAATCTCGTTACCGGCAAGTCTCTTTACTCGTTCCGTAACACATCATCCCGTGATCAACTCCTTGATCACATTGTGCACATTATGATGATGTCCTACCGAGTGGGCCCAGAGATACCTCTCCGTCACACGGAGTGACAAATCCCAGTCTCGATTCGTGCCAACCCAACAGACACTTTCGGAGATACCCGTAGTGCACCTTTATAGTCACCCAGTTACGTTGTGACATTTGGCACACCCAAAGTATTCTTACGGTATCCGAGAGTTGCACAATCTCATGGTCTAAGGAAATGATACTTGACATTAGAAAAGCTTTAGCATACGAACTACATGATCTTGTGCTAGGCTTAGGATTGGGTCTTTGTCCATCACATCATTCTCCTAATGATGTGATCCCGTTATCAATGACATCCAATGTCCATGGTCAGGAAACCGTAACCACCTATTGATCAACGAGCTAGTCAACTAGAGGCTTACTAGGGACATGGTGTTGTCTATGTATCCACACATGTACCTGAGTTTCCTATCAATACAATTCTAGCATGGATAATAAACGATTATCATGAACAAGGAAATATAATAATAACTAATTTATTATTGCCTCTAGGGCATATTTCCAACAGTCTCCCACTTGCACTAGAGTCAATAATCCAGTTCACATCGATATGTGATTAACACTCAAGGTCACATCCCCATGTGACTAACACCCAAAGAGTCTACTAGAGTCAATAATCTAGTTCACATTACCATGTGCTTAACACTTGATGAGTTCTGGGTTTGATCATGTTATGCTTGTGAGAGATGTTATAGTCAACGGATCTGAACCTTTTAGATCCGTGTGTGCTTTACAAATCTCTATGTCATCTCCTAGATGCAGCTACCATGTTCTATTTGGAGCTTATTCCAAACAACTTTTCTACTATACGAATCCAGTTTACTACTCAGAATAATCTGGATTAGTGTCAAAGTTTGCATCGGCGTAACCCTTTACAACGAACTCTTTTACCACCTCCATAATCGAGAAAATTCCTTAGTCCACTAGTTACTAAGGATAACTTTGACCGTTGTCCTGTGATCCATTCTTGGATCACTCTTGTACCCCTTGACTGACTCATGGCAAGGCACACTTCAGGTGCGATACACAGCATAGCATACTGTAGAGAGCCTATGATAAAAGCATAGGGGACGACCTTCGTCCTTCCTCTTTCTTCTGCCGTGGTCGAGCTTTAAGTCTTAACTTCATACCATACAACTCAGGCAAGAACTCCTTGTTTGACTGGTCCATCTTGAACACCTTCAAGATCATGTCAAGGTATGTGCTCATTTGAAAGTACCATTAAGAATTTTGATCTATCCTTATAGATCTTGATGCTCAATGTTCAAGTAGCTTAATCCAGGCTTTCCATTCAAAAAATACTTTCCAAATAACCCTTTATGCTTTCCAGAAATTCTACGTCATTTCTGATCAACAATATGTCAACATATATTTATCAGAAATTCTATAGTGCTCCCACTCACTTCTTTGGAAATACAAGTTTCTCATAAACTTTGTATACACCCAAAACTTTGATCATCTTATCAAAGCATACATTCCAACTCCGAGATGCTTACTCCAGTCCTTAGAAGGATTGCTGGAGCTTTGCATACTTATTAGCATCTTTCAGGATTAACAAAACCTTCCGGTTGTATCACATACAACCTTTCCTCAAAAATCTTCGAGGAAACAATGGTTTTTTTGCATCCTATCTGCAAGATTTCACAAATAATGCAGTAATTGCTAATATAATTCCAACAGACTCTTAGCATCGCTACGAGTGAGAAAGTCTCATCGCAGTCAACTCCTTGAACTTGTCGGAAAACATCTTAACGACAAGTCAAGCTTTCTTAATGGTGATACCTACCATCATTGTCCGTCTTCCTTTTAAAATCCATATGTACCTAACAGCCTTACAACCATCAAGTAGTTCTCCCAAAGTCTACACTTTGTTTTTCATATATGGATCCTCTCTCGGATTATATGGCCTTGAGCCATTTTGGAATCCAGGCCCACCATCGCTTCTCCATAGCTCATAGGTTCATTGTTGTCTAGCAACATGACTTCCAAGACAGGATTACGTACCATTCTGAAGTAGTACGCATCCTTGTCATCCCACGAGGTTTGGTAGTGACTTGATCTGAAGTTTCATGATCACTATCATAAGCTTCCACTTCAATTGGTGTAGGTGCCACAGGAACAACTCCTGTGCCCTGCCACACACTAGTTGAAGAGACGGTTCAATAACCTCATCAAGTCTCCACCATCCTCCCACTCAAACTTTTCGAGAGAAACTTTTCCTCGAGAAAGGACCCGATTCTAGAAACAATCCCTTATGCTTTTGGATCTGAGACAGGAGGTATACCCAACTGTTTGGGTGTCCTATGAAGATGCATTTATCCGCTTTGGGTTCGAGCTTATCAGCCTGAAACTTTTCCACATAAGCATCACAGCCCCAAACTTCTAAGAAATGACAGCTTAGGTTTCTCTAAACCATAGTTCATATGGTGTCATCTCATCGGAATTACGTGGTGCCCCTTTTAAAGTGAATGTGGTTGTCTCTAATGCCTAACCCATAAACTATTGTGGTAATTCGATAAGAGACATCATGGTATGCATCATATCCAATAGGGTGCAGTTATGATGTTCGGACACACCATCACACTATGGTGTTCCAGGCTGTATTAGTTGTGAAACAATTTCCACAATGTCTTAATTCTGTGCCAAACTCGCAATTCAGATATTCATCTCTATGATCATATCATAGATATTTTATCCTCTTGTCACGACGATCTTTCAACTTCACCCTGAAATTACTTGAACCTTTCAATAATTCAGACTCGTGATTCATCAAGTAAATATACTCAACATCTACTCAAATCATCTGTGAAGTAAGAACATAACGATATCCACTACATGCCTCAGCACTCATTGGATTGCACACATCAAAATGTATTACTTCCAACAAGTTGCTTTCTAGTTCCATTTTACTAAAAACGAGGCTTTCAGTCATCTTGCCCATGTGGTATGATTTGCATGTCTCAAGTGATTCAAAATCAAGTGAGTCCAAATGGTCCATTTGCATGGAGTTTCTTCATGCATATACACCAATAGACATGGTTCGCATGTCTCAAAAATGAGTGAGTCCAAAGATCCATCAACATGGAGTCTCTTCATGCGTTTTATACCGATATGACTTAAGTGGCAGTGCCACAAGTAGGTGGTACTATCATTACTATCTTATATATTTTGGCATGAACATGTGTATCACTATGATCGAGATTCAATGAACCATTCATTTTAGGTGCAAGACCATTGAAGGTATTATTCAAATAAACAGAGTAACCATTATTCTCCTTAAATGAATAACCGTATTGCGATAGACATAATCCAATCATGTCTATGCTCAATACAAACACCAATCTCGATGGTAGAGGGAGCGTACGATATTTGATCAACCTTGGAAATACTTCCAACACATATCGTCATCTCACCTTTAGCTAGTCTCCGTTTATTCCGTAGCTTTTATTTCGAGTTACTAACACTTAGCAACCGAACCGGTATCTAATACCCTGGTGCTACTAGGAGTACTAGTAAAGTACACATTAACACAATGTATATCCAATATACTTCTATCGACCTTGCCAGCCTTCTCATCTACCAAGTATCTAGGGTAATTCTGCTCCAGTGGCTGTTCCCCTTATTACAGAAGCACTTAGTCTCGGGTTTGGGTTCAACCTTGGGTTTCTTCACTAGAGCAGCAGCTGATTTGCCGTTTCATGAAGTATCCCTTCTTGCCCTTGCCCTTCTTGAAACTAGTGGTTTCACCAACCATCAACAATTGATGCTCCTTCTTGATTTCTACTTTTGTGGTGTCAAACATCGCGAATATCTCAAGGATCATCATATATGTCCCTGATATATTATAGTTCATCACGAAGCTCTAGCAGCTTGGTGGTAATGACTTCGGAGAAACATCATTATCTCATCTAGAAGATAAACTCCCACTCGATTCAAATGATTGTTGTACTCAGACAATCTGAGCACAAGCTCAACAATTGAGCTTTTCTCCCTTAGTTTGCAGGCTAAGAAAATCGTCGGAGGTCTTATACCTCTTGACGTGGGCACGAGCCTGAAATCCCAATTTCAGTCCTTGGAACATCTCATATGTTCTGCGATGTTTCAAAAACGTCTTTGGTGCCTCAATTCTAAACCATTTAGCATTACGCACTGAACTATCATGTAGTCATCAAAACGTGTATGTCAGATGTTCGCCACATCCACAGACAACGTTCGAGGTTCAGCACACTGCGCGGTGCATTAAGGACATAAGCCTTCTATGAAGCAATGAGGACAATCCTCAGTTTACGGACCTAGTCCGCATAATTGCTACTATCAACTTTCAACTAAAAATTTCTCTAGGAACATATCTAAACAGTAGAACTGAAGCGCGAGCTATGACATAATTTGCGAAGACCTTTTGACTATGTTCAAGATAATTAAGTTCATCTTGTGAACTCCCACTCAGATAGACATCCCTCTAGTCATCTAAGTGATTACATGATCCGAGTCAACTAGGCCGTGTCTAATCATCACGTGAGACGGACTAGTCATCGTCGGTGAACATCTTCATGTTGATCGTATCTACCATACGACTCATGCTCGACCTTTCGGTCTCTTGTGTTCCTAGGCCATGTCTATACATGCTAGGCTCGTCAAGTCAACCTAAGTGTTTCGCGTGTGTAAATCTGTCTTACACCCGTTGTATGTGAACGTTAGAATCTAACACCCGATCATCACGTGGTGCTTCGAAACAACGAACTGTCGCAACGGTGCACAATTAGGGGGAACACTTTCTTGAAATTATTATGAGGGATCATCTTATTTACTACCATCGTTCTAAGTAAACAAGATGCATAAACATGATAAACATCACATGCAATCAAATAGTGACATGATATGGCCATCATCACTTTGCTCCTCTTGATCTCCATCTTCGGGGCTCCATGATCATCATCGTCACCGGCATGACACCATGATCTCCATCATCATGATCTCTATCATCGTGTCTTCATGAAGTTGTCTCATCAACTATTACTTCTACTACTACAGCTAACGGTTAGCAATAAAGTAAAGTAATTACATGATGTTTATGTTGACACGCAGGTCATAAATAAATTAAGACAACTCCTATGGCTCCTGCCGGTTGTCATACTCATCGACATGCAAGTCGTGATTCCTATTACAAGAACATGATCAATCTCATACATCACATATATCATTCATCACATCCTTTTGGCCATATCACATCACATAGCATACCCTGCAAAAACAAGTTAGACGTCCTCTAATTGTTGTTTGCATGTTTTACGTGGCTGCTATGGGTTTCTAGCAAGAACGTTTCTTACCTACGCAAAGACCACAACGTGATATGCCAATTGCTATTTACCCTTCATAAGGACCCTTTTCATCGAATCCGATCCGACTAAAGTGGGAGAGACAGACACCCGCTAGCCACCTTATGCAACTAGTGCATGTCAGTCGGTGGAACCAGTCTCACGTAAGAGTACGTGTAAGGTCGGTCCGGGCCGCTTCATCCCACAATGCCACCGAATCAAGATTGGACTAGTAACGGTAAGCATATTGAACAAAATCAACGCCCACAACTACTTTGTGTTCTACTCGTGCATAGAAACTACGCATAGACCTAGCTCATGATGCCACTGTTGGGGAACGTAGCATAAATTCAAAAGTTTCCTACGTGTCACCAAGATCTATCTATGGAGTCATCTAGCAACGAGGGAGGAGTGGATCTACATACCCTTGTAGATCGCGCGCGGAAGCGTTCAAGAGAACGGGGTTGATGGAGTCGTACTCGTCGTGATCCAAATCACCGATGATCCTAGTGCCGAACGGACGGCACCTCCGCGTTCAACACACGTACGGAGCAGCGACGTCTCCTCCTTCTTGATCCAGCAAAGGGGAGGAGAGGTTGATGGAGATCCAGCAGCACGATGGCGTGGTGGTGGAAGTAGCGGGATTCCAACAGGGCTTCACCAAGCGCTGCGGGAGGAGGGAGATGTGTCATGGGAGGGAGAGGGAGGCGCCAGGGCTTAGGTTGGGCTGCCCTCCCTTCCCCCCACTATATATAGGGCCAAAGGAGAGGGGGGAGGTGCAGCCTTGGCCCTTCCTCCAAGGAAGGGTGCGGCCAGGGAGGAGTCCCACCTCCCCAAGGCACCTAGGAGGTGTCTTCCCCCTTTAGGACTCTTCCTTTCCCTTATCTCTTGGCGCATGGGCCTCTTGGGGCTGGTGCCCTTGGCCCATATAGGCCAAGGCGCACACCCCTACAGCCCATGTGGCCCCCCGGGGCAGGTGGACCCCCTTGGTGGACCCCCGGACCCCTTTCGGCACTCCCGGTACAATACCGATAATGCGCGAAACTTTTCTGGCGACCAAAACAAGACTACCCATATATAAATCTTTACCTCCGGACCATTCCGGAACTCCTCGTGACGTCCGGGATCTCATCCGGGACTCCGAACAACTTTTGGGTTACCGCATACTAATATCTCTATAACCCTAGCGTCACCGAACCTTAAGTGTGTAGACCCTACGGGTTCGGGAGACATGCAGACATGACCGAGATGACTCTCGGTCAATAACCAACAGCGGGATCTGGATACCCATGTTGGCTCCCACATGTTCCACGATGATCTCATCGGATGAACCACGATGTCAAGGACTTAATCAATCCCGTATACAATTCCCTTTGTCTAGCGGTACGATACTTGCCCGAGATTCGATCGTCGGTATCCCGATACCTTGTTCAATCTCGTTATCGGCAAGTCTCTTTACTCATTCTGTAACACATCATCCCATGATCAACTCCTTGATCACATTGTGCACATTATGATGATGTCCTACCGAGTGGGCCTAGAGATACCTCTCCGTCACACGGAGTGACAAATCCCAGTCTCGATTCGTGCCAACCCAACAGACACTTTCGGAGATACCCGTAGTGCACCTTTATAGTCACCCAGTTACGTTGTGACGTTTGGCACACCCAAAGTATTCCTACGGTATCCGAGAGTTGCACAATCTCATGGTCTAAGGAAATGATACTTGACATTAGAAAAGCTTTGGCATACGAACTACATGATCTTGTGCTAGGCTTAGGATTGGGTCTTTGTCCATCACATCATTCTCCTAATGATGTGATCCCGTTATCAATGACATCCAATGTCCATGGTCAGGAAACCGTAACCATCTATTGATCAACGAGCTAGTCAACTAGAGGCTTACTAGGGACATGGTGTTGTCTATGTATTCACACATGTATCTGAGTTTCCTATCAATACAATTCTAGCATGGATAATAAACGATTATCATGAACAAGGAAATATAATAATAACTAATTTATTATTGCCTCTAGGGCATATTTCCAACACTAGGGTCATTTCGGACAAATCAGGCCGGGTTGCCTAGTGGCTATAAATAGCCCACCCGCTACAACCATAAATGGTTGGCTGCTCAGAGTTAAAGCACGGCTTTTGTCGTTTGAGAGCAACCCACTTCAAAGCCTTTGAGAGATAATTCCTTGCGAAGATAAAGCCCTAACCACCCAGAGCCAAAGAGTGTTAGGCATCACTTAAGTTTTCCTGTCTGGGTGATCTGAAGACTTATTACACTTGAGGACTGTGAATCCTCCAGCCGGTTAGGCGTCGCGTTCTGAGCATCCAAGAGTCATTGTGGATCACCGGTGAACGAAGTCTGTGAAGCTTTGGAAGTCTACCTTGAAGACTTACCGGAGTGATTGGGCGAGGACTGGGTGTCCTTAGCTCAAGGGGAATAAGGTGAAGACGAGGTCTTCTGAGTTGAATCTCAGCCTCCCTAACCAGACGTACAGTTGTCACAGCAACTAGAACTGGTCCAGCAAATCATTGTCTTCGAAGAGTCACTGGTTTCACTTCCCTTTATTTACTGTTGGTCCTTGTGAAGTCATTGTATGATTGCATTATCTTCTGTCTTCACTGAGTGACTGCTTGTTCTGATTGGCTTCACAATATCTTCCTACCTGATCCTTACTGCCTAGCTTCTATTTGTCATTGCGCTTTCACTTTATTGAATACTTGACTATGGTTTGTCTAGTGTAGTCTACCTTCCGCTGCATGGTAATAGGTTTATTTCTATCGGTTGTCTTCGAAACTTCCATGTTTTGAAGACTTTCATAAAAATCGCCTATTCAACCCCCTCTAGTCGATCACTAGCACTTTCAATCCCCATCGAAGCATCGTTGTCGTCTCGCCAACTATTGCTTCTACGACTACCACTACCGCTTAGTGATAAAGTAAAGAAATTACATGGTGATTGCATTTCATACAATAAAGCGACAACCATATGGCTCCTGCCAGTTGCCGATAATTGTTACAAAACATGATCATCTCATACAACAAATTATATATCATCAAGTCTTGACCATATCACATCACAACATGCCCTGCAAAAACAAGTTAGACGTCCTCTACTTTGTTGTTGCAAGTTTTACGTGGCTGCTACGGGTTTAGCAAGAACCATTCTTACCTACGGCATAAAAACCACAACATGGTATAGTGATTGCTTTTTGATCTTCAGAAAGAACCTTGTTCATTGAATCCGATTCAACTGAAGTTGGAGAAACAGACACCCGCCAGCCACCTGTGTGCAAAGCACGTCGGTAGAACCAGTCTCATGAACGCGGTCATGTATTGTCGGTCCGGGCCGCTTCATCCAACAATACCGCCAAATCAAGAAACAACTAGTGACGGCAAGTAGTATGTATATACCCACGCCCACAACTCCTTTGTGTTCTACTCATGCATATAACATCTACGCATAGACCTGACTCGGATGCCACTGTTGGGGAACGTAGTATTTCAAAAAAATTCCTACGATCACGAAAGATCTATCTAGGAGAAGCATAGCAACAAGAGGGGAGAGTGTGTCCATGTACCCTCGTAGACCGAAAGAGGAAGCGTTAAGTAACACTGTTGATGTAGTCGAACGTCTTCGCGATCCAACCGATCAAGTACCAAACGCATGGCACCTCCGTGATCTGCACACGTTCAGCTTGGTGACGTCCCTCGAACTCTAGATCCAGCTGAGGCCGAGGGAGAGTTTCGTCAGCACGACGGCGTGGTGACGGTGATGATGAAGTTACCGACGAAGGGCTTCGCCTAAGCACTACGACAATATGACCGAGGTGGAAATCTGTGGAGGGGGCATCGCACACGGCTAAGAAATCAATTTGTGTGTCTATGGGGTGCCCCCTCCCCCGTATATAAAGGAGTGGAGGAGGGGGCAGGCCGGCCTCATGGGGTGTGCCCCAAGGGGGGGGGGGGAATCCTACTCCTACTAGGAGTAGGTTCCCCCCTTTCCTAGTCTAACTAGGAGGGGAAGGAAAGGGAAGAGGGAGAGAAGGAAAGGGGGGCCGGCCCCCCTCCCAATTCGGATTGGGCTTGGGGGGCGCGCCCCTCCACTTGGCCGCCTCCTCCTCTCTTCCACCAAAGCCCATGAAGGCCCATTAACCCCCTGGGGGGTTCCGGTAACCCCTCGGTACTCCGAAAAATGCCCGAACTTATCTGAAACCTTTCCGGTGTCCAAACATAACCTTCCAATGTATCAATCTTTATGTCTCAACCATTTAGAGACTCTCCGTCATGTCCATGCTCACATCCGGGACTCCGAACAACCTTCGGTACATCAAATCACATAACTCACAATACATATCGTCATCGAACGTTAAGCGTGCGGACCCTACGGGTTCGAGAACTATGTAGACATGACCGAGACTCATCTCCGGTCAATAACCAACAGCAGAACCTGGATGCTCATATTGGTTATTACATATTCTACGAAGATCTTTATCGATCAAACCGCATAACAACATACGTTGTTCCCTTTGTCATCGGTATGTTACTTGCCCGAGATTCGATCGTCGGTATCATCATACCTAGTTCAATATCATCATCGACAAGTCTCTTTACTCGTTCCGTAATGCAACACCCCGCAACTAACTCATTAGTCATATTGCTTGCAAGGCTTTATAGTGATGTGTATTACCGAGAGGGCCCAGAGATACCTCTCCGACAATCGGAGTGACAAATCCTAATCTCGATCTATGCTAACTCAACAAACACCATCGGAGACACCTGTAGAGCATATTTATAATCACCCGATTACGTTGTGACGTCTGATAGCACACTAAGTGTTCCTCCGGTATTCGGGAGTTGCATAATCTCATAGTCATAGAAACATCTATAAGTTATGAAGAAAGCAATAGCAATAAACTAAACGATCAAAGTGCTAAGCTAACGGATGGGTCATGCCAATCACATCATTATCCAATGATGTGATTCCGTTTATCAAATGACAACTCATGTCTATGGTTAGGAAATTTAATCATCTTTGATTAATGAGCTAGTCAAGTAGAGGCATACTAGTGACACTCCCTTTGTCTACGTATTCACACATGTACTAAGCTTCTGGTTAATACAATTCCAGCATGAATAATAAATATTTATCATGATATAAGGAAATATAAATAACAACTTTATTATTGCCTCTAGGGCATATTTCCTTCAGCAACTACTAGAACAAAAGGCGTGCCTGCCAGAAAAGAGCAGCCATAAGAATTATTATGATGAACATGTGTACTCTAATTCACAATTTTTCTTTGATGAGAGTTCTTTACACGAGCGGCAAAGAGTTTCCTCGGTATCTTGGAAAAGGAGATGTCATCTCCCCGCTGTAGAGGTTGAATTAAACCGACAAATGGCAAGACTAAATCGCAACTCCAATGTCCCTCTTCCTGCGCATCTTCCATGATCCAACTCCATTGCCGCCCCTACGGTTCATCCCTCGCTCTATCGGCGGTGTTCCACCACCCCCATCATCGACGACTCATTCCCTTCCTCCAGTAACGCCTCTTCCGCCCGTAGGCAGTCTCGACGGCGCCATCTTCCCAAGACTCACCTCCTCCTAGGACCACATTCATGCCATGGCGTGTCGTTCGCCCGTCAAGACCAATCTGGGAACGTTCTCTCGTTAGGTTTCTCAAAAAATCCAACGAACAAACAAAGACGGGGCGCACATAGAAGCGGCCGCCCGTGCACGCCCCAGAGTGAACCTTACGGGACCGTATCGCTCCATGGAATCATTCCGTTTGGATTTATTATTACTCGTGCGAATGTTCAACGCCCGACCCAGGTGAGCGCCGGTCAACCCAGCGCGCGCCCCCACCGCACGGGATGCTTCGCCCGCCCCACCCCCACCCCCACCCCAGCGCCGGCGCGCGCCGCTTTACCCCACGCGTACGCCGTCCACGCGCTCAGTCCACGGCTCCACGCACAGCGCTGCCCCCCGCTGCCCCCACGTACACGGCACGGCAGCAGGCCGATCCACCGTGCGCCCAGCCCAGGCGACGCCACCCTCCTCCCCCGCCGAACCCACTGTGTGCGCGCTGGTACGGAGTAAATTAGGCGCGCTGCTTTTCGCAATCACAATAAAAATAGCGCTAGAATAATGCGACCCGCATCGGTTTGAACGAGGCGGAAACCGTCGATCATCTCTTGTCTCTTCACAACAGCGCAGCGGGCAGACACGTACTACGTACCACGCCCGTCCCGCGGCCTCGGCTTTCCCGTTCCCTTTCCATCCATCCCTCCGTCCGTGGGCCGCCTCCGCTCCGCCCGGCTCGCCCCCCTCCCGACCCGCACCCGCGGCTCCGGCCGCCCCCCTCTCGCCTCCTCCCAGCTAGGGTTAGGGCTTGCAATGCGGAGGGGGATGGCGGCCGCCGCGTCGGCGCCCTCCCGCCGCCGCGCCGTCCAGGGCTTCGCGGCCTTCTTCATCCTCGCCTACGCGCTCTTCCAGGTGCTCCTCGCCTCGCCGCCCTCCCTGCCCCTGCCCGGCGCCGCGGGGGCGGGGGCGCGCCACCTGCACGTCGACGGCGACGCGGGCGGGCGGCCCGCGCCGGCGCGCCCCTCCGTGCGCGCGCACCGGGAGGCCCTCGAGGCGGCGCCGTCGGGGATCGTCTCCGGCCTCGACCTCGCCCGCCTCAACTCCTCCCGCGCCGGCGGCTCGCTGCGCAAGGCCGCCGCCGAGGCCGCCGCCGCCGGGGCCCGCGTCTTCGCCGACCTCTACGCCCTCGGGGGCGCCTCCCTGCCGGACCCGCTGGACGACGAGGATAGGACCAAGTGCCCGCACTCCATCGTGCTCGCCGGCGACGACTTCCGCGCCCGGGGGCGGACCGTGGAGCTGCCGTGCGGGCTCACGCTCGGGTCATACATCACCGTCGCCGCCACGCCCTACGCCGCGCACCCCGAGCGGGACCCCAAGATCGCGCAGCTCAGGGAGGGGGAGGAGCCCCTCATGGTCTCCCAGTTCATGATGGAGCTGCAGGGGCTTAAGACGGTGGACGGCGAGGACCCGCCCAGGATCCTCCACTTCAACCCCCGCCTCCGCGGCGACTGGAGCGGCAAGCCCGTCATCGAGCAGAACACCTGCTACCGCATGCAGTGGGGCACCTCGCTCCGATGCGAGGGATGGATGTCCCGTGCCGACGAGGAGACTGGTATGCCACACCCTGTTTCTCTTGGTTTGTTGTTGCCTGATCAAATACTACTACTACTACTACTACTGTTTAGCTACTCTGTTATTGAGTATTTTGGCTGTACGACGATAGAATTGATTGAATTGTTGTTCAGTGGATGGGATGGTCAAGTGTGAGAAGTGGATTCAGGACGAAGATCAGTCCAACGAGTCTAAGACGACATGGTGGTTGAATCACCTCATTGGCCGCACCAAGAAGGTTTCTAGTTCTTGGCCATACCCATTTGTGGAGGACCGCCTCTTCGTTCTTACTCTCACCGCTGGATTGGAGGGATATCATGTGAATGTTGATGGCCGGCATGTGACGTCATTCCCGTACCGCATCGTAAGTGCCAACTCTCTGCTCATCAAGATATGAGAAGCATAATTAGATGTTAAAATGGTGGGGCACTGTGGCTAACTTTTGTCTCTGGTGGTGTTTGCAGGGGTTTGGGCTTGAGGATGCTACTGGCCTATCATTGAATGGGGACCTTGATGTGCAATCAGTGTTTGCGGGGACTCTGCCCACTACACATCCTAGCTTTGCACCGCAGAAACACCTCGAGATGTTTCCAGCTTGGCAGGCCCCTCCCCTACAAGAAGAACCAGCCGAGATATTCATCGGCATCCTGTCAGCTGGCAACCATTTTGCAGAGCGTATGGCTGCTCGCAAGACATGGATGTCTGCTGCCCAGAAGACTTCTAATGTCGTCGCTCGATTTTTTGTTGCGCTGGTAATTTTTGTTAGACTCAATCTATGGTTAGTAATTCCTAGCTGTGTACTCCACTATCTATGGGCTTGAGCTTTTGAATTATCTTTTCTGCAGCATGCCAGAAAGGAAGTGAATCTAGAGTTGAAAAAGGAAGCAGAATATTTTGGGGACATTGTCATTGTGCCATTCATGGACAGCTATGATTTGGTTGTTCTGAAGACGGTTGCGATATGCGAATATGGGGTATGTGTAAGAGCTAGTACCCATTTTCAAATTTGCTAATTAAGTCGCTGTATTGACTATTTGCCACCAATGAACCCTTTTTCTCTCAGGTCCGCGCCGTCTCTGCAAAATATATAATGAAGTGTGATGATGATACTTTTGTTAGACTTAATGCAGTAATGGCTGAAGTTAAGAAAATACCGACCGGTAGAAGTTTTTATATAGGGAACATGAATTATCGCCACAATCCATTGCGCATTGGGAAATGGGCTGTTACTTACGAGGTAAACTTGAAGAGTTGTGATTGTCCTTTTTTTCTTTCATTGGTTTATTAAGTTAGTGCTTCACTACATTGCTGTAGCAAACAGTCCAGAAATTATTTAACTTTCTGTTCTTATTTAAAATAGATGAGTTCTCGTACTTGTCCCTCGCTGTAATTTATGTATGAGCCAAAGTTGCTATAAAAGATGCAGTCATTAGTTCCTGCCAGTAGGACAGTTTGCTTTGTTGCTTGCTAGAGCCTGAATAAATCTGTAGGAAGAATGCACAACTTTACTCTCAAAGTTATTGTGTGCTGCCTCAGACTTCCTGTCATAATTTCATATTTTCCAGTAGGTAATTACTCTGAATTTCAACAGGTAGTACTATCTGAATACTAGACACGTCTATTATGCTTTTCCACTTTAAGTTCCAATCAAGTTACCCCTTTAACCAAAAGCAGCATATGGTGTCCGCATTAAATGCACATATTTCTTATCTCTGCTTTTCTATTGTACTTGACAGGAGTGGCCAGAAGAGGATTATCCAACATATGCAAATGGTCCTGGATATGTTATATCTGCTGATATCGCAGATTCCATTGTTTCAGAATTTACAGATCATAAATTAAGGGTAAGATCCAAATGCTCCTGGCCCGCATACTACAGAAATTAGTCAACAATTTGCATATCACCAGAATGAACCAGAATTTCACCAGATTATGTTTGTGCTCCCAGTGGAGCAGCCGTAAAACCATATTAAAAAACTCTGCAGATTTCCAAGCACAAGATAACTTGAACCGGGTTGGAAAGAAGAGAATCTGGACATAAAAACATGGACAGACCACTAGTTCGTTTCTGGTAATAAAAATCAGATGACTAATTCACATTTTGCTTGCTGTGCAGCTCTTCAAAATGGAAGACGTGAGCATGGGAATGTGGGTGGGCCGTTTCAACAACACCAGACCCGTCGAATACGTGCACAGCGTCAAGTTCTGTCAATTTGGATGCATAGACGACTACTACACCGCGCATTACCAATCACCCAGGCAGATGCTGTGTTTGTGGGACAAGCTGCAGGCTGGGAGACCACGGTGCTGCAACATGAGATAGCGATGAGGGAACCGGTGGCACCTGACCCCTTTTTGGTGTTGCTAATCATCCATATCTGCTGCTGATGGTCCCGAGCCCGAGATTGAAGGAGTACTTTTTGGTGGCAAATTTTACATTTTGTTAGAGATGACATGGGCCGAGTTTCAGCTAGAAACGACCGAGGGAATGAACGAAGAGGCAGCTTGTAGGGACTCTTCTGGATCGGCTTGTGGTGCTCCTCTTTCTCCCATATATATAGAATTTCTGACTGCTCAAGAACTGCGGCTGTAAATGTTAATGGTAGAAAAGCTTAGATGAAATGATACTGTTACTTTTTGAGTGGCTGATTGTGGTTAATGGTCGTGAACAACCCATCAGGCACAGAAGAGCAATCTTGCGAGTTTACAATCAATTAGTGAGTTGGTTTCAGTCATTGTCTTTGCCATGGATTTGGCCCGCACATGGGCCTGTCATTGTAGGATTTGCACGTTGTTGTGCTGCAGTATCTGTCTCTACCGATGAACATGGCACTATTTTCTGTCAGCACTAGTCTAGCACGGCCTCGGCTTGGCCGACTTTGTGTGGCCAAGGTCACAGGTAACTTGGTTCACTTTGAACCGCCGGATCTAAATTGAGTGACCCAGATCATTTTTACTGTACACGACCAGTTGAACACTGCAACAGCTCTCCTCGTCATCGTGTACCATGCATCCGCAGGTATGCACTGTAGCATGCCCTTATCTGAAATTTGCCGACTCGTAGAGAGGTAAGTCGGCCAATATTGAATTTGACAGCTCATACAGGTTAGCTGACATAGAGCGAGCAACTCTAGTAGAGTTGCCAAAAGTGCCCGATCGCAACAATAGTTGTCAGCACGATAATTCTGGCTAAAACCGTGAGGTCTAGCAAAGTCGCCATCCGGCATAATTTTTGGAGGCCGCTCCAATTGAGTCTACAAGCCTCCATGTTTGGTAGTTGGGGAGAGGCTATTTAGGGCACATTACATCTCGAAAATGGTTTGGCGCCAGTAACATTTCCCCATTCGCTCTTCCTGCCCGCGCGTTGCCACCTCCCCTCCCTCGCCGTAGCGCCACCTGTGCCGCTTCCTTCCGTCCCCAATCCCAACTAACAACGCCATGGATGCCGCTTCAACCACCGCTTCCTAGTCAGTTGGTTTGAAGTCAGATCCCATGACTTCAACGGGCGTTGCGCCTTTGCCTACGATTCACCACTACCTAGGCGAACACCTCGTCCATCCTGTTGGTGATGAGTCAGGCTTAGAGGTGACAACCCCTATGCCACCGCATGCATTGGCCTTCCCCCCGTTTGTGTTGCACAACCGTCAATGAAGAAATATAATAAGAAGACGTCAGACAGCGCTCGAGTCCCTCCTCTCTTCATCCCGACGGCGGGTGAAACTCAAGCGCCTTCACAGTCCGACGCGGGTGAAACGACGATGGAGGTAAAAAAAAAAGCGATACTTTGCTTGTATTCAATTTGTTCAATCGAATGCGAGATGATTGTGGAAAAATGTTGGCAAATGTGCAATGTTTGTGATTTAGCAAGGATTTTGTGATTTTGGGGGGTTGACCATCAAGGACGAATCATTTATCGAGAGTATGATGGGTGAGTCCAGTGGCACAAATGATTTTGATGTTGTGGGTGCATCGCATAGATCAAATGGATGCGGAGAATCGTGATACAAAATTTGATCAATCCCAACCCTCCAGCTTGTCAAGGAAGAAAGTAATCCGGGCTGAAAGCTACACCGCGAGTGATGACATTGTTGTTGTGAGGGGGTGACAAAAGATCTCTCTCGACGTGGTTGCCGGAAAAGATCAAATAAGCGCAAATTATTGGAAGTGCATCTAGGAGCATTTCAAACATCACCTTGGGCATCCAACAAAACATACCCTCAAATCTCACAAACTGATGGGGTACGATCAAAAGATGTGCAATTGTTGGGTTGATTGTTTGGAGAAAGTGAAGCACACTTCTCCTAGCAGTGTCATCATTGAGCAATATGTAATCAATCTTGTTAATTTTTTATTGCCACATTTGCATTTTATCGAGCATTCACATCAATTTGAGCATTTGTATCTCTTAGGATTATATGACCCGGGAGAGGCACAATAAGTGGCCGAGTCAAAGGGCAAATTGTGTTGGCCTCGTATATTGCTGGCATATCTTGGAAGGCAACGAGAAGTAGAAATTGAGGAATGATCACGGTTCTCTAAAAAATGGAGTGCATAATTTCTCTTATAAGATGGACGATGGTGAAGATGATGATGGTGATGGAGAGGAAATGGTGCCTAGAGGTCCCGCTCCTGCCTCTGACATGGGTCGACCTGAAAAGAGGAAGGTAACAAAGGAGAAACTCAAGAGACAAGGAGAGGTGGAGGTGATGAAAAGAAAGATTAGTGTCTCGATGAGGACAAGGAACGAGTACACGAAGAAGAGGAAGTAAGAAAAGCTCGAGATGAAGGAGAAGAAGATCCAATAGTAAAGGACGAGGTAGGATGCTATGCAAGTGTGCATGCGACACCATGAAGAGATGAAGGCGCGTAGGCTTGAAATTGAGGAGTGTGGGGTGACACATGAACAGACATCCGAGGAGAATCATTTCATCATGTTGGATCCGAAACACCATGAATCTAGTGAGCGAGCATTTTTTGAGAAGATGCAGATGACGATCATATGTTCCAGGTCCTTTGAAGCAAGGGCACATGCCAGAGCTGGACAGTGCACACGCCAACATGTGATTTGTACATGTTGATTTAACTCTAATGCCTTTCTTCATGCTATTTGTTTAACATTTTATGCATAATTACATTTGAAATAATATGATCTTTTGGATTCAATTCAAGTGGTTGAATAAATATAACGAAAAAGTATATTATGAAGGTTGGGATATGGTGACTCTGAGTTTGCACGTCACCTGGCCATCTTTCAAAATATTACGGATCAGGCTTCATATGCAATATGACGACTACAAATATGGCAACTTAGTTAGAGTTGCTCTTAGCCACATTAAGTCAGCCAGTCCGGGGAGCTAGACATAGTGACATTACTAGTTGTTATTTAGCGGATTTATTATTCCTTAGGCATCTGAGAATATTTTTCAGATTGGTCGATTTTTAGTAGATGTAGTGCGAACTTTTGAGGCCAGGCGAAGGCGACATGGCTGGCCGCGTTGCTAATGGCGAGACCAAGCTAGGACCACGTCGGAGATTGGGACGAGGATTTAGAAGTGTCGGTTGGGGGCTTTCGTTCTAAATGGGACTTAGATTAGATGGCAGTTGAGCTTGAGATGGGGAGATGACACTGGGAAGGGAGGGAGGGGAGCCAGGGGAACATGGCGCCGTGACTGTGTGATGAGTTGGGCAGAGAAACCATCGGTGAAACAATAACACGAGGCGACCATTGGCTTGAATCGAACAACTAGGGTCAATCGACTGAAACTGAAAAAACTTAGTTACCTACCACATGGATGCTCTCTTACTCGAGTCGTTTGCTTGTCGACGATAACATATGAGCACAAGTCTTTGTAATGTTTAAGGACCCTCCGAACCTTGAAATAATCATTGAAGACATCAATACACATTCGCACTTGCGATGAGATTTAAAAATCACCGAAGCAATGTTGGTTGAAGAGTCATCCGACGCAATACGAACTTGCAATCAAAAG
This sequence comes from Triticum dicoccoides, assembly GCF_002162155.2. Classification (NCBI taxonomy): domain Eukaryota; kingdom Viridiplantae; phylum Streptophyta; class Magnoliopsida; order Poales; family Poaceae; genus Triticum; species Triticum dicoccoides. The sequence goes on along the minus strand of NC_041388.1, from coordinate 638,145,993 downwards.
TCGGGCAAGTAGCTCTCCTTGAAAGACGCATCAACCGCCAAGATATGAAGAAATCTAGGGACACAAACTATCACATGCCCTTCATTGACACCGAATATGGCGTCGCCGAGGCAGGAAAAACGAAGATACCTTATCCCAACACGCCATCGCCGGCACCAGGCCATTGATGTTGCTCCGATGAGGCCACGAGACGGGGAAGAGGAGGGGAACGCAAGCGGTGACATGTAAGAAAGTTATATGGCCACGACAGCTAGCGTTGGGAGTATATCACAACGCTATCATAGTTTCATGTGCTTTAAAAATAGTTAATGGGGCTAGCTATTACTCCTAGAAGCTATGTTTTCAGAAGAAAAAGGAAAGTACAAAAGTGTTTTTTTTTAGATTTCTAAGAATAAAAAAATGTGACGTCGGAACCCCATGAAGACAGGCGGCCGATTTTTGTGACCGGCCCAGCCCGAAGCCCGCAACGCTGCGCAGAGGTGTAAACCAAGATAAAATCCCGCAGCCCAGTCCGCCCTAGCGCGCGTGTCCACGGAGGTCACACCTCCTCCCCTTTTCCCTTCTTCCACCTCACGCCATCGGCGCCGCCTCTGCCTCCCAACCCACCCTAGCCGCGCCGCCCGAAACCCCCCGCCGCCCCGATGAGGGGCCGCGGCAACCCCCAGATGCCGCCGCACGGCTACGACCCGCGCGCCGCCGCCTTCGCCGCCGCGTGGCATGGCGCCGCCTCGGCCTCCGACCCCGCGGCCGCGGCCATGAACCCCTACCCCTTCGCCCCCAACCCCCAGTTCGGGCAGGACCCCTTCCATCTCATGCTCCCCCACCTCCTCCTCCAGAACCAGGCCGCCCTCGCCGCGGCCTTCCACCACCAGCAGCAGTTCCAGCAGCATCAGCACCAGCATCAGCATCAGCAGTACCAGCAGCAGCCGCCGCTCCCTTCCCCCGGCTACGCCCAGAGCCCTACCACCCCCAACGTGCAGCACCGCCCGCCCAACCCCTCGCCCTCGTCGGCCCCGCCTCAGCAGCAGCCGCCGCCGCCGCCGCGGAACCCCGCGGCCCTCGAGAGGGCGCAGGCGGCGGCGACCAAGGCGCGGGACGAGCTCACGCATGCGGGCCAGGGCGTCACCGGGTGGAAGGTGGCCCAGGCGGCGCTCGTGGCGCTCAAGGCGGACTCGTGGGGGTCCCTCGGCGTCCATCTCCACGACGTGCCCGTCCTGCGCGAACTCTTCAGTATCGAGGGCAAGGTCAGTATTCCTGCTCGGCTGAGATCCCGGTAGCTCGCACCTTACGCGACTGCGTTACCTCGCAAGGCTCGTACATGTTCTGTTTTGAATTTACAGATGATTTCATCTGCAATTGCTGGAGCTTGGTTCGTTCAGAAAAAAAACGTTGTTAACCCTGCAAACTCTGCTTCTTCTGCGCTCCAGTTCATAATTGAACTGCCATGCGTTGGCACCATGAGGCAAACTGACAGGGTGCGGCGCTGCCGTGTGCCCTGCTCTCCCTCTTTTACTAGCTTTGTCATGCTTATATAGGCCTTCGTCTCATGCCGGATATCGTGCACTACTCTGTTCTGATTTCATTTGTAAACACAAGTGGCGCTGAGATTGTTGCCCTGTGTTTGGTGAAGTTGCGAGTATGTTTGCAGAGTGCACTGCACCCAGACTTGTGCACGTTCCATGCCTGCTTTGTTAATTTCGTCACATGTTCTCATCTTATCAGATAATTTACCATGTGCTAAACTCCGCAGCACCTTCTGTTCTGCTATTATGTAGAAACAGAAGAGTAAGGAAAAGGAAACCTAACTAATATGCTCCCTTGCCATAGCATAGCATTGTAATTCACTATGGCTCTTCTCGCAATAATTGAACGTTGGGTAAATGATCAAAGTTAGTTTGCTCATGTTAAATTAAGCGCGGGAATGCTTCTTTTTGCTCATTTTCTGTAGACAGTGCTGCTTAAATGCTTGCTCATTTTGTAACAAGTGCCAGAATGCTTCTTTTTTGCTCATTTTCTGCGACAGCATAAAGCTTGCAGAGCTCTTTCTAATGGTCAAATCATCACTAAGTATATTTGGGAGAACTGCACATGGTTATCTGCTGTTTGACTTTACATGGACTTGGTTTGTTGTTTGTCAGGTGAACACATTCATCCATTGTTATGTTGCAGCAAGAAAAATCGTATCTATTCATGACCTGGAGGTTGAGATATGCAAGAACGAGGGTATTGGTCAGTTCGAAGAGCTGGGGTTGGGGCCTTTTCTTCAGCATCCACTTGTTGCACATTATTTTTTTGTACCTGCTGATTTATCCAAGGTGCCTAAGCTTAGTAGTGAGGAGATTATCAGTTGCCTGCAGAAGTTTATCGATAATTCCAAGGAGAAAGTCACAGCGGAAAGCTTCTTGGATTTTCTCGCGGAACAAAAGTCGGTCTCTGGGAAGGAGAAACTCGGCGTGCGCGTACAGAGCTTGGGGTATGTACCTTCTCTTTTAGGCACATGTTCACTTTCCTTGTGTGCTCCAGTGCTGGTACTGGTGTGTACTTTGAGATAGAAATGACTTCCTTCAGCCTTCCTGCTACGCCCTCCGATCCATATTACTTGTGGCTGAAATGGATGTATATAGACATATTTCAGTGTTAGATACATCCATTTGAGCGACAAGTAATACGGATAGGAGGGAGTACTATTTTGTCTCTTTACTTTGCACCAGAATATATAATTTTTCTGATTTTGGGGGGTTTTGTAGGTTGCACATTTCCTTCCTCCGACAGGCCAGAAGAAATGAAGTTGCTGCAATTAAACATCTAGGCAAGACCAGTGGTTCTCGTGATAGCACTTGTGAGAAGGATCTACCAAAACAGACAGACTTTCATTCGGGGAAGCAGGAGTTGGACAAGAGGTTCGATGATATAACTAGCCGTATAAAGCAATTACCAGGTATCAATAAACATATTCGTTTTGATTCAGCCGGTGATGAAGTTGATGACGGTAGTAGTTCGAAGGATGCCGTGGAGGACAGTGAGAGCGAAGATAGCTGTTATATTGTTGACAGAAAGGATGTTGATAAAAGTGTCAGTGGCTGCCCTTATCCTTCGACAGCAGAAGAAATTAAACGTCTTGGTTTGAAATCAGATCAGAGTAAAAAACCAGCTATAGTGAGCAGCAAGGTAAAAGCGAATGAAGTAAATGTCCATTCAAGAAACAAAAGGAAATATGAGGAAAACGGGACTCCTAGCTCTTTGTGCAAACAGCCCAATAAGCGGCAAAAGATTCAAATAAAAAAGAAAGAAGTATCGCCTAATTGCTTCCTAAGTACAGGCAAGCTGGAGAAATTCATAACAACCTGGAAAGAAGCATGCCGTGAACATTCAGTTCAACAGGTATGCTTGCTAGCTGTTTACTTATGGTCAAATCCTTGTTGTCTGAATAGTTGTGAACTATAGTTACATTTATTAGAGTGGATTTTCAGCCCTCAAGCTCCATTGAGCTCGGAATCTGGGCTCTGCATATGCATAAAAAAATCTGTGCTTGCTTTCTCTTTGGCTACAAATACAAACATAAATACCAACAGAATACATAGCATGTGGGTCTACTCAATTTAAAGGAAGTGGTCCAACACTCCACCGAGGCACTGATTTCTCTCATGTTCCTCTCTGCTCCATTGATAAACACGGTTTGGCACATCAGCAGCGGTGTCGGTGATTTGATGGCGAGAGCTATATTTGGGGTGGGGGAGACCCCCGCCAAATATCCCCACTAAGGCTGGGGTCATCGTGGTCCATGCTGCCGCACTTGAGCTCGGGAAAAGCCAGATCCCCACCTTACCATGCCTGGATCTGGCCATCCCTCCTCGATCCAGCCTGGTAGTTGGATGAAGGTGGATGCCCAGATTTCCATGGAAACCTGCAAGACTGTGTGTCTTGTCTTTCTGCCGATTATTTGTGTTTATTTGTGTTTTTTTCTCTGCTGATGGTTTACATACATGATATTTTGGCCTGGAGTTTTTTGTCCTTGGTCAGACAGATTGAACCAATATTTTTCCAACTGTTTCAATCCTGGTATTCAAATCTGGGCGGCACATCTTAATTCTATTTGTGCTTGGTCAGATCATGAGTCTTTCGGTGTAAAAACAGTGCATATATTTTTGCTGGATGAAGGACAGACCCAGTGCATAGAAGTTCCCACACAAGGTGGGGTCTGGGGAGGGATTATAAGAATCTAGTCTTACCCCTGCAAAGTACAATGCAGAGAGGCTGGTTCGAACCCAGGACCTCTTGGCACAAGTGGGGAGGACTTCACCACTGCGCCAGGCCTGCCCTCATATTTTTGCTGGATGGACCTCAACTATTTTTTCCTTTACAAAATGCTACCCACTTTCACAAATATAAGATGTTCTAACCTTTTTCTGAATCTAAGATGTCTTGGATATTTCAGTATGGATTACATACGGACTGAAATGAGTGAACAAACACACTAAAACATGTCTATATACATCCAATTCAGAAAAAAAGTTAGAACATCTTGTATTTGTGAACGGAGGGAGTACTTGTTAGCTCCCCTCTCCCTAGTTTCTATCATTTTTTCTGATATTTTTCTTACTCCTTCGATGTTTTCTGGATACAATTTCTTCATCTTAGCCTCTTACAGAAATGTAGGGAAAGGCTGCATACAATAGACCCAAAGTGGTCGGACCCTTCCCCGGACCCTGCGCAAGCGGGAGCTGCATGCACTCGGCTGCCCTTTTTAACTCTAAAATTCGAACAATACCATCAATTATTCAGCAGAATATAGGTGTTTTCAGTTTCAGTAGGGCCTTTTACTATTTCCAAATCTAATTTATTTTGTACTTCTCATTGATGCAGGTTTTGGAATTGATAGCAAATTACTATACAGAAACACCAGAAGAAAAGAGGAAAATGATAAATTTCTTCTCGCAATACCCAGGCATTGGCTTCCTAAATGTTGCAGTGAGTTGATTCCTTTTTCAGCCAACTCCTACATTACAAGTGGATCTACTAACCAGATATGTTGTTTGCAAAACGGCTTCATTCTTTTTAGTTGCTACACATAGAATGCACTTCAAAGTTAAGATTAGTTAGGGTCGGTATCATAAATTTCCTGATGTGAGCCAATAGATCTGCAGGTGTAGCATACGTGGCTTGTACTTGTATGATGAGGTGTGAATGCATCCGGTGCACCAACTCTTATGGTGGGTTCGCCCAAGGTGAAAACACAAGCTAAAAGTCGTAAAAGAAATCTGAAAATAATTCAGCATGGAGAACGGCATATATTTACCATGAAACAAAAATTCACACTCAAATTTGACCCACAGCTCGAGAAACAAATAAGGCAAATTATTTTACGAACGTATTTCGAATTGGGCCCACTAGCACTATCAGAGCTAAATTTGTTTTTTGTTTTTTGAGCTGTATTTCAAATTTGGACCTCACATTTTGTGACATTGTAGATGTGTATTGTCTATGTCTTAAAAAAATCAGTTCTTTTTGTTAGTTTATGTTTCTAGGGTACATTCTCGAGATGATAGCTTGTGTCCTGATTGGTAGCTTGCAGTTCTTCCTTATTTTTTTGTATCTGTTGCTGAAAAGTTCTGGTAGCATTTTGTGATCATATTTAATGTCCTGCGTCATGTATATGCAGGTTAGATCTATGGCCTGTGGTCTGCTGGATAGTATTTATGATGCGATCCATGTCTTTAGTGAGAATAAATTGTCATCAAGTCCTATTCCTAACACCACAACGGAGGTTATGGAAATTGAGCCCCCGAGTAAAGAAAATACTAGATGCATTGCTAAAGGAGCCAATCAGCCTGGACCCAGTAATCTCTCTCTCTCACTCTCTCACTCTCACTCGCTCTCTTTTGTCTCAGTTGTTTGCACTCAATCAAATTCTGTGATATGGAACTGGAACCAACCTCTAACAGCTTCTGCACCACTTGACAGTTGACACAAAGAAATACCCCCTTATCATTTGTGTTTGTTCGTGCAGATGTCACAGCTGATGATGTCATCAGGAGAATTACTGAATATTTTGAGTCCAACAGTGGAGTGTCTAGAGCTGGTGCTTTGAAAGTGGAAAATTTTATGTTCCTGAAGACACTTCATGATTGTGAAATATGGGTAGCTACTCAATTTTCTGCCAAGCAATTTACTTCTCTTGGCCATGGGACTTTCCTTGAGTTTTTGGGAAAACATGGTGATCACTTCCCCCCTAAGTTGAGTAGTTTGTTGAAGCGGGGGAACTCTGATTCTTCGTCTCTGGAAGTTTCTGTACTGCGGCAACAAATTGAAGTCCTACTCTGCCAAGCCGAGGGTAACTGGCTAGAAGATGGCGACTTTTCAGGGGATAGTTTCCTTATGCTTCTCAAAAGGCAGTTCCCGACAATTAGTTTTGATATTGCACAATTCAAATCTGGGGAAGAACTTAAAGGTTCTATAGAGAGACAGTCAAGGAGCACACACACAAATAATATCACGTTTTCTATCTCTCTGTTGGAGAAACGGTGGTCTGGAATGTCTCCAGGCGAGCATGATACTGTTGTTGGGCAGAGGGACAGTTCTGTTGAACAAACTTATTATTCTGAAACAGTTTCTTCACGAGAAGCAACTAACTGTTTACTTAAGGCTCCAATGTTGTCAGATCTGCTTCTTTGGTCACATTGGGATATGTTGTTTGCTCCTTCACTGGGTTCCTTCATACACTGGCTGCTGAATGCGGGTCCAGTTCAACAGCTAGCTTGCATCGTGACCACAGATGGTAGATTTATAAGAGTAGATCCATCAGCAACGGTCGACCAATTTTTAGAAGCCATTATTCAATGCTCACCATTTCAAGTGGCAGTGAAGCTGCTTTCCTTGCTGCACATTTACAATGGTTCTGTGAATACTCCAATTTCCTTACTGAAGTGTTATGCACAACGAGCAATAGGTATCATAATGAACAACAACAAGGATCCAATGAACACTAGTTCTGAAGGCAAACCATTTGTGACTGAGGGATCCCATAATCTAAGTGCTGAACAGCGTGACAGCTCTCCTCATTTTGTTGGCCATGTTCAAGAAAGCTCTCAGCTGTCTTCTGCAAGAAATGTCATGTCTGATGTCTTAACAAACATTGACAGCACTATTCATTTTGTTGCCAAATTTTTCCTTGATTGTCTTGGTCATCTGCCTTCTGAATTCCGGAGTCTTGCAGCAGATATACTATTGTCCGGACTTCGAACAGTTACCAAAAATTGCTATTCAGTTATCTTACATGAAGCCACAGAAACTTGGCAGCTTTGCATGCTTCATGATGTTGGGTTATCACTTGGAATTACCGAGTGGGTTGAAGATTATCGTGAATTCTGTTTAGCTGAAGGTCGTGCAAAGACAGAAACACTTTCTTCTTCTGGGCATACATCAGCTGTATCTGAAGGACCTACACTTGAAAACTCTAACATGCTTATTCCTCATGATGTTGATATGGTGAATGACAGTACCAAATCATTTCCTGGCGAAAAGGATCAAATCCTTTCTATGGATAATAAGGAAAACCAGAACATGTTAAATCCTGTTGGAGTCAAGGCAGAAACTGCATTGCATACAAACCAATCTCCCGTGAGGGAAGAAATTAATCTCGAGGAAGCAGCTCTAGTTATTGAGACTATACGACGTGATGAGTTTGGTTTGGATCAGGCTCTAAGCTGCACCGAGAATAGTTTGTTGACAAAGCAGCATGCTCGACTTGGCCGAGCACTGCATTGTCTTTCACAAGAATTATACTCTCAGGATTCTCACCTACTTCTTGAGCTGGTAAGCTTAACTCTGTGCACTAGTTCATTTTTTGTGCTTGTTTGGTGCGAAGATCAGTTTTTTGCTGACATCTGCCTACTCTATTCAGGTACAGAATGCTGACGATAATACTTATCTTGAGGATGTTGAACCCACATTAGCATTCGTTCTTCAGGATAATGGTATTGTTGTTCTCAACAATGAGAGGGGCTTTTCTGCTGAGAACATTAGAGCTCTTTGCGATATTGGTAACTCAACAAAGAAAGGAGCCAATAGGGGTTATATTGGAAATAAGGGCATTGGATTTAAATCAGTATTTCGGGTAGGTTTAATAGAATCATTTCCAATTATTACCACCATAAAGCCATAATGATTTTACTATTGCTTGCTTTGCCATCTATGATTTCATGAATTTCTTTTTGTATCAGTCATTCGATTTTTTGCCATCTACTATTTTGGGTAGGAATCTCGAGTTAATGTGGAAAAAAATCACATTTTTGTTCTTGTCTAATATGTCAGGTAACTGATGCTCCAGAGATCCATTCAAATGGTTTCCATGTGAAATTTGACATTACCGACGGCCAGATTGGTTTTGTATTGCCAACTGCAGTTCCACCCTACAATACTAGCTCTTTGAGTAGAATGTTATCTGTTGAAGATGACAAGGACGCTTGTTCCCGCTGGAATACTTGCATTTTACTTCCCTTCAGATCTAAATTCAGGGATGACACTGGCATGTGCTCCATTGCATCCATGTTTTCAGATCTCCACCCATCTCTGCTTCTGTTCCTTAACCGACTAAATTGTATCAAGTTTAAGAATGTGGTGAATGACACACTGCTGGTTATGAGAAGGAAGGCTCTTGGTGATGGCATTGTGAGGATCTCACATGGGAATGAGATAATGAGTTGGTTGGTAGTTAGTAAGAAGTTACAGGGCACACTTGTACGCCATGATGTGCACACTACAGAGATAGCTCTGGCATTTACTTTGCAGGAGACTGAGAAAGGAGAGTATGAACCTTACTTGAAGCAACAGCCTGTGTTCGCTTTTCTACCTCTAAGGAACTATGGTCTTAAATTCATTCTTCAAGGGGATTTTGTTTTACCTTCTTCCAGAGAGGAAGTGGATGCAGATAATGCATGGAACCAGTGGTTGTTATCCGAATTCCCCTCTTTGTTTGTCAGTGCACAAGAATCCTTTTGTTCCCTTCCCTGCTTCCAGAGTTGCCCTGGAAAGGCTGTTACAGCATTCATGAGTTTTGTTCCTCTAGCAGGAGAAGTTCATGGATTCTTTTGCAAGCTCCCTCACTTAATCCTTTCCAAGTTACGTCTGAATAGGTGCATGGTTTTGGAGGGTTCTAGTTCGCAATGGGTCTATCCATGCAACACATTAAGGGGTTGGGATGAACAGACTAAAATGCTGTTTTCTGATGGCTTACTTCATCAGCATCTTGGTCTTGGTTATCTGTCAAAAGATATCATCATACCTGATACATTATCAAGGGCCCTAGGTATTCACGATCATGGACCAAATGTTTTTATTGATATGGTATCATCAATTTGCCGAACTGAGGGTTGCATTGAGTCCCTGGGGATGGAATGGCTATGTGCTTGGTTTGTAAATCTTCATTTGGCGCTGTCACGTTCTTTTCAAAATATTCCCTCGACAACAAGCCTGGAAGGTGATCTTTTATGTGCTCTCAGGAAATTACCATGCATTCCACTTTCAGATGGTTCATTTAGTTCTGTAGCAGATGGCCCTATATGGTTGCCTCATGATATTCTCGGTTCCACACCTGACTGCAAAGGTAGCATGAAGGATTTCCCAATTCTGTATGGTAACCTTCGATTTGTTAGTCCATTGCTTTTCTCTGTGTCCTGTAAAAATAAATACCTTATAGAAGAAATGAGAGCTAACGATCTGACGGATATTCTTCTGAAAATCGGGGTGCGAAAGTTGTCTGGACATGAAATTATCAAAAATCACATCCTCACATCCTTGCCAAATGGTACAGATGCTAAGAAGGTTGATAAGATGATGATGATAGAGTATGTGAGTTTTATCATGCTTCATCTTCAGTCTCCATGTACAAGCTGTAATTTTGGGAAGGAAGAGATAATGTCAGAACTACGAACTAGACCCATCTTACTTACAAACCATGGCTACAAGTGCCCAGCTGATGAACCAATTCACTTTAGTAAAGAATATGGAAGTCCTGTGGACATAGGCAAGCTACTTCAGAATGTTGAAATCAGATGGATAGAACTTGATAGTGGTTACTTGATGAATCATGGTTCAGATTTGCTGCCATCTGTGCTGAAAAGTTGGAGGCAATTTTTTGAGGAGATGGGTGTGACTGATTTTGTGCATGTAATGAAAGTTGAGAAAAACATATCCCAAGTTGATTCTTTGATAGCAGGAAGAATTTTGCAAGGTGGTGTTTCTGGAACATCCTGTACAGTGTATGACTGGGAGTCACCAGAACTGGCTAACATTTTATCATCATTTTCTTCAAAAAATCGCCGAGAAAATTGCATATATCTTCTGGAGGTTCTTGACAGTTTCTGGGATGATCATTATAGTGCAAAAGCTTGGTGTCTCACAAGCGGGACCAGTTGTGATGGAAGCAGAACAGTCGAGTCATCCTTTATGAAATGTATCAGAAGCTTCAAATGGATAGCGTCAACTGTGGATTATGACCTTCATACTGCAACGGATTTGTTTTATGATTGTGAAAACGTGCGTTCCCTGCTTGGTGGTGTGGCCCCATATGCTGTACCTCAGGTTTGTAGTTTTTATTATTACCTACCAGCCAATAGAAAGAAGTGTTCTATTTATCCTTACCAACAAGTATCCCACTCACCTTGGAAACTTCATTTCTGTGGAACAGGTATCCAGCAGGTCACTAAGGAAGGATATTGGATTCAAAACAAATGTATCCCACAGTGACGCTTTAATGACCCTGAACTTATGGATGACATCACAAGTTCCATTCAGCGCAAGGTATTTCATTAAAAGAAAATCTGATCTCCATGTTTAGATGCAAAGCAACTGTAAAGATTACTAGTCTAAACACTACCATGTTTCTATTTTAATCTATACATGTGGTTGCTTAAAATGTGGGTATGTGCTTAAGAACTAATATGAACATTTCCAGGTCAATCCCATTGGCATGTAGTAGTTTTTTACCGCACACTACCCTGCAATTTTTCTTTTGTCAAATAATTTCTAATGGTTGACCTGCCTTTTCTTCAGTGTGGACCAGATGTGCAAATTCTATACCTTCGTGTCAGAAGGTGCAGCTGATGCAAAGATTGACATCAAACGGGAGTTGATGTCATGCTCATCTATATTTACACCACTAATCCGTGCTCGATCTAGTGAGGTCGTACATGGTAAATTTTTATCCCCAAAAGATCTCTATTGGCATGACCCAACAGGTTGTTCTGAAACGACAGAGGAATTCGTTTTGGTGAAGAATAGAATGTTCCCAAGAAGGATGCTGTGCTCAACCTATCCAAACCTTTGTGAATTCTTTACGGAAGCATGTGGTGTGCCAAAAGTTCCAACAACAGCTGATTATGTAGAGATGCTCTTACGACTATCTAAAGTTGCACTGCCTTCACAAGTAGCCCATCAGGTAAGTTGCTTTTGTGCATGGAGTACCTAAAGTTATGTCTTTATTTGTCATTGCCTCAACTGTTGGCTGTACGCCTTTAAAATATGAACTTTCGTTTCCACATTGTACATAGGTCTTCCGTGTATTTGTGAGATGGGCTACCGATATCCATTCTGTGAATGACAAGAACGATCTAGTTTATGTGAAAGATTCTCTTCAGAAGCTGGAGACAACGATATTGCCAACCCTGGTTGATAAATGGGTCTCTCTCCATCCATCTTTTGGTCTTGTTTGCTGGTCAGATGATGATGAGTTGAAACAACACTTTCAGAACTGTATTGATGTTGACTTCATACAATTTGGTACACTTTCTTCTGAGGACAAGCAAATCTTGCATGGAAGAGTTGCTGCACTGATGAAAAGCCTAGGTATCCCAGCTTTATCCAAGGTAATATATTTCTTGTTTTATGATATCTTTATTGACTTCTTTCCTACATTATGTAATGCTGGAAATGTTGTATGTAATTCGTCATTTAGCTGCGAAGTTGTGCAAAGTAATACAGATTAGAAGATTAGTAAAGTTCTATGTTTTCAAGGCGTCGCCTAGGCGTCGCCTAGGCGACGCTTAGGCGTCAGAGCGCTCGGGGACGTCAAGGCGTCGTCGTCGCCTTAGTTTTCTGTCTAAGGCGTCCGCCTTCTGCTGTTGAGGCGTCCAAGGCGTCGCCTAGGCGGATAAGGCGCCGCTTTAGTTGATTTTGGACGCCCTGGACATGCGTGGGCAGGTTGAGCGGGAACCAGCAGCTGGCGCGCGCCAGAAAGAGGAATTGGCGGGAGGGAAGAGAAATTGGGCGGGAGAGAGGGGGTAAACAGAGGCAGGAGAGAGAGGGGAACACACCCGTGACTCCAAATCGAGGGGAAAAGAGAGAGGAGCTCTCCCCTCTCACGCCGCCGGCCCAGATCCGCTACTCCTCCGCCGGCCTCCCCCTGTCCGGCCAAGCTCCTCCTCCACAGGCCCTTCCCCTCTCCGGCCAAGATCCATCTCCGCCGGTCCTCCCCCTCTCCAGCCAAGCTCCTCCGCCATATTAGTACCCCTACCGCCTAATAATAAGTGTCTAAGGCGTCGCCTCGCCTCGCGCTTTGAGCGCCTAGGCGTTGAGGCGCCCCCCCAGCGCCTTAAAGCGCCTGGGCGCCTTGAAAACATAGGTAAAGTTTGCTATGTGCCATTAGCTAATTTAGACGCAAGGCATGCTCCATGTCTGCATCCACTTGGCTGTGTTTGCAGAAACATAAATATTATATTTTGGTTTTTTAGATCGGGGCATATTTCACATCTTGAGTAATATGTAACGTATGAATTATACGAAAATACAAAATGTATTTGCACCAAAATGCTGCGGCACAGTGCAAACTATGCTGTAGCGGGTTTAGCGGGCTGTCACAACGAACAATCCCTTGCATCACAACCGAACAGAGTGGCCAGTTTGTTGGCGCCTGACAGGTACTATCAGCTGCCTGCTTTACCAGGGCCATATCTGTCTATTTAATGACTAGGAGAACCGGAAAATGGAAGTTAGCATAAAAACAATGTTTTTGATAAATAAAGTTTACTATGGTACAAGAAAGATTGTAATGCGCTTCACTACTACTATTTATACCGTACGATTGGTGGCTGCGTGCGAGGAAAGCTTGCCCCTAAGCTGCTTAGGAGGGACTTTGATACGGTGGTGATTCTGGTGCATTGGCCCATATGGAAGGAGCGCAATGCATGAATCTTCAATGGCCTCTCATTGACCCCGGCTGGAGTGGTGGACACGGTCATTGAGGAGCTGAGACCCTGGTGGGAGGCAGGGTGTTTTGCTACCACCGCGGCCTTCTAGCTGGCTGCTCGTGCTTTTGCTGTGGTGCTGCTGTGTGTCTGTGGCATGTGTTGCTACCGCTAGCTGCTGGTGCTCGCGCAATCGTGGTGTTGTGTGTTTGTGGTGTTTGGCCACGAGGCTCTGCTACAGCTTCGCCTGCTTTTACCCTTGGCGACCTTCGCTGCTTCGTAAATCTTCTCTCCGATCTTAATAAAGATTGGCCTCGGCCCTTCGACTATTTTACCGTACGCTACTCATCGTACAAATGGGTAGTAGGAAGTGACACCTTTTTGGGATTTGAAAAAAAAAGACCACAGTAGAAGATTTAAGGAAACAAGGAAATAGAGTGATGCAATAAATTAAAGCAATTCTTTATGGTAGAAGTGAATTTTTCATGTGCTTCACAATGTTAATTTCTACCATCCACTAGAACCACTACCCATCCTGCAAGTGGTAGCAGCGAGAAATGAGGGTGGAAGGTGTTGTAATGGTGTGTGCCATGCTGTTGAAACTGCAAAGTCAATTGGAATTTCCCACAAGTTTCTGAACGTAAAATTCTGAAAGCTCCATCCTATGATTCCATCTATAATAGAATAATTGACGAGAAATTTGGTAAAACTGTACATTTTTGTTATAGAGAAATGGCTACTGGTCGCACGTGCTTCTTTCCTTTTCTTTATTTTTAACTAGAAAAAGTTACTCTACTTTCCACCACTTCCACATTATACACATGTTAGTTCTTTATAGCCTTGCTGGGGATGATGACTTCATCACAGTCGTCAAAATTGACTGCAAGGGTCACATTATGACTTCACTCATATCTGCTAGTAATAGGCTAGCAGCATTTGAAGGTTATATGTTGTAAGTTGTAACATACTTGATATGTACATGTCATATTTTAAAGTATATAGTACTTTATTTTCCGCAACTGCACGAGCTGCATATTAAGTTTAGGTTATTTTTTCAGAACTTTGGTTTATTGAGTGGCATATCCTGAATTTGTGTGCATCTTAAGTATTGTTCTCATTCACTTTTGTTGCTTTTGTATAGGTTGTGCATCGTGAAGCAATATTCTATGGCACGGCTGACAACAGGGAAAAGGCTACTTTGCTTTGTGGACTGTTACCATATATGCAACGCTACACCTATAAGACGCATAGAGATGCATATATCAACTTTCAGCAAAATGAGATCATGAAGCTTAGCAATCTTCAGATTATTGTCGTTGAAAAGTTGTTCCACAAGTATATGCTTAAAGGACATGAGAGTTCTTCTAAGAAAAGATTCAAATGCAATTGTCTTCTGCAGGTTGGTACCTATGTTTCTGTTCCGCCTTTATGGTAACTAGTGTGAGTGATTACCTCCTTGCTAATCTTTTGTTTCCGAATATTAACTGCATATTTGTTAGATAATTACGATGGACTATTGCTTGCTTAGTTAGATGGTTTATTCTCAGGTCCCTCTCCTATGACACCGCTGAAGAATATAGTGATGTGCCACTGAATATACTGATGTACTTTTGCATCCGAATAATGCTATAACTGGCAATCTCCAACTTTGGTTGCTAATTATACCTGATAAATAGTTAAATTAAGTGTAATGTGCTGCCATGCATCGACCTTCTGACATTTTGTCGACTGTATGCAAAATTAAGACCTTAAGAAGTTCCTGCAACTGAGGCATTGCTTGAATGCTTGATGCACTTCATGATTAAGGCTTTGCTCTGTTATGTCATCTGCCATGAGCTTTAAAGTTCAGTTGATTTGATCTGTTATTTATTTTCAGGAAAATATTCTGTATGCTACGCAAGAAGCTGATTCACATTCATTGTTTCTGGAAACTTCTAGAATTTTCTTTGATGGGTCCCCTGATCTGCACTTTGCGAATTTTCTGCACATGGTCAAAACCATGGCAGAATCTGGCACCTCAGCTGAACAGGTTGAGTCTTTTGTCGTTAATAATCAGAATGTGCCTGCATTGCCTGAAGATGAAGCGGTTTGGTCCTTTTCTTCCTCGTTTGTGCCAGAGTTTGTACCCGACCAAGGTGTTGATTCCAAACCGGTTGAAACCTCATCCGCCTGTGTTCTCAATATTCACAAACAACATCAGAGGTCAGACGGAACTGTTTCAAGTTGGCCACCTAATAATTGGAGAACAGCTCCTGATTTTAGAACATCTCGCAGAAGTCAGCGTGGACCCCTGCAAGATACAAAGGTGAATGATGATAATTGGCTTCCTGGACCCCTGCAAGATACAGAGGTGAATGATGTTGAGCTCACAAATACAGAAGATAATTGGTTTCCTGTTCAGCTTGACGAGGATTGGGTTATAGAAGAGGATACGAGTCTAGAAAGTAATTTACACACAGAAAGCACAGTGGCAACATTGGACGAGCCTCAGATGATGATGTCCATTAACTCGGACGGTGCACCTGCTTATTTGGACCTCGGGACCGGTTCACCTAGCGAGGTTGAGGTAATGGATTTCAGTGACAAAATGCCAAATGCTTCAGAACACAGGGAAAGGCTCCGCGCAGCCCAGTTACTAAAAACTGGCAGGGTTGGTGAAGCTGTAGCCTACAAACATTTGGTTGAGCGGCTAGGGGCCAAGAACGTCAGGTGGGTTAATGCAGACACCGAAACCGGACTGCCGTATGATATTATCATCACCCGGGGAGATAATCGGATAGAGTATGTGGAGGTGAAGGCAACCACAACTTCAAACAAAAACTGGTTCTACATCACAGCGAGGGAATGGCAGTTTGCATTGGAAAAGGGGGACGATTTTAGCATCGCCCGTGTCATGGTGTCTGGCGAAAAGATGGCAAATATTAAAATGTTGAAAAACCCACACAAACTTTGTCAGAAGAAAATGTTGCATCTTGCTCTCTTGATTGCCCGCCGGTAGTGAAGCAAGCGCTGACGGACTATGTGCACGAGATTGAAGTGATTGCGGGAACTTGTCGGTGGTAATCACTGAGATCTCCATCTCCGCTGAAGCCTTAATAGGAGAGACAGGTGCGTTGGCTGATCCAACCTGTCAGTCTACGATGCCAACCTTCTGTGTGGAGAGTGAGATGAGATGAGCCAAGGTTGCGAGATTATCAAGCAGGTCCTGATCCCTGTCTGCATGTAGCGAATATGTCTTCTTTCTGGGAAACGATCTTGGTGATGTCTCTGGATCCGTGTACACATGACATCGTCATCTCGTGCCTGGAGCTCTGCTCCACTGACTTGTAACCGGTTGTAATAGTTGGCTACATAACCATAACTGTTGGTTTGTTTGATTGGTGATATTGAAACTGTATTTGATCATAACGATAGTCAAGAATTTAAACACCATAGCAATAGTAAGAAATTAAACATCGCTGATTCCGTGTCTTTTCTGTTTTGTTCACTTTTTTTTCACTATTAACATGCTCGTATGCTGGCGAGTAATAGCTTTCATGCGACGACGCGGACATTTGAGCACTCGGTTGCTGCGCTTGGTTCCATGCGGGTGGATTCTAACTTTCCTGTTTATGATGTTATATTTCGAGAATGTCACTTTGATTAGGATGAGGTTGATGCATGGTGACGGGCCTGGCCAATTTAGCTTCTGCAGCGGCGACCGGCGTTGAGCCGGAGAAGATGTGGCTGGCTGTAGCGACGATGGTGGAGAACGGAGCGATGACAATACGTGACACCCCACCCTTCGGCAAATCAAACGAAGACGATTTCTCCAGAAACCAGAGCTCATGTTTTTTTCTCTAAAGCTCTATTCAAAACTTAAGAGATATTTAGACAACTATCTTCAAAACTCGGTACTGGTGTCAAAAATCTTTTCCTCCCCCTCTCGTGAAAGCAGCGGCTAGGGAAGAACTCGAGCTCTCTTGGCTCCGCCGACGAGCCTGTGGGTTCGACTCTCCCCCAAGCCGCCCCGACGGCCGATGGCGGGGAGGGGAAGCTTGGCCCCTCATCTCTGGCTAATAGTTGAGGTTAGGTTTTTTGGTCCTCACAAGGACGGTGCTCGGACGGATGGTGGCATTTCATCTTCGAGCTGGTCTTCCGGGTTTCGATCCTCCTCGAGTTTGTTCGACGAGACGGATTTGATGAAGCTCCACTATAACTTCCCGCTCTCCTTGGGATAGCGAGGTTAGTGTTTCTCGCCATGTGCGACGGTGACATCTGATGTCAAGTGCTTTAGACTAATGCAAGAGTTTCAACGACAATGACTACGTCTCCCTAGAGCTAGTCCTCAGGGGCAGGTGCATAAAGATTTTCTGGCTATCATTGACAAGGTTAGACAAGGTATGATAGGGAAGCTTTTATCGGTGGTACATCGCTGGACTGAAAGTTGGCCCACCAGGCTGGATATAGGCCCATCAAGCCATAGTGCGACGTAGGCCTGCTACTCGGTCGGTAGGCCTCCTTAAGACGGCGCCAACAACTTGCGCATAGGTGGTTTTAGAATATTGACGACAAACGTGGTTGAGGGACTAATGTGTTTGTGAGATTCACAGGAGAACACAGGTAGAAATCCCTATTGATTCGGTTTACTCATCGAAGATGACCCCTAAAAATGTATGAAGACATTGGTGGTTCGAGAAGACATTCACATAGAAGATAATGATGTGGGAAGACATTCGCTTGAAGACAATGGAGTGCGAAGACATAATTTCTTTTGTAGTTTCATTTTCTTCTTTCTTGAGTCATAGGAATCACCGAACTATTAAGTGAGGTCCAAGTGAACAATGTCAGAAAACTGACGTGATGCTCAACCCAAATCCTATGTCTTCGAGTGAAGACAATGAGAGAAAATCTTATCTGAGTTAGATAAGTCAGCTTTACTTGTAGCCGAAGTCAAGGTGCCGCGTGTGTTTGAAATCTGACCCTTGGACACGTGTTGGTTCCCCAATGACCCAGGGTCATTTTGGACATATCATGTTGGGTTGTCCCCTGGCTATAAATAGCCACCCCTTCCACCATAAATTGGCGGCTGCTCAGAGTTAGTACATGGCTTTTGTCGTTTGAGAGCAACCCACCTCAGAAGCCTTTGAGAGAGAATCCTTGCGAGGACAAAACCCAAAACACCCAGAGCCTAAAGAGTATTTGGCATCACTGAAGTCTTTCTGTCAGTGTGATATGAAGACTTGTTACATTTGAAGACTGTGATCTTTCAGTCGGTTAGGCGTCGTGTTCTGAGGATCCAAGAGTCATTGTGGATCGTCGATGAACGAAGTCTGTGAAGGTTTGGAAGTCTACCTTGAAGACTTACCTGAGTGATTGGGCGAGGACTAAGCGACCTTAGCTCAAGGGGAATAAGGTGAAGACATGGTCTTCCGAGTTCAATCTCAGACTCCCTAACCAAACGTACAGTTGACACAACAACTGGAACTGGTCTACCAAATCATTGTCTTCGTGAAGTCATTGCTTGCCTGCTCTGATTGAATTCATTGTGTTAAGCCATTCATCACTGATTGCTTATTTGGCTTCATACTGTCTTCTTATTCCGATCTATTGTACCTAGATGCTATTTGTCTTCGTGCTTTCTCTGTACCGTTTCTTTGACTATGGCATGGCTAGCGTAGCTTATCTTCCGCTGCTTCCTGTTTAGGTGTTATTTGACTGTCTGTCTTCCAAGACTTTGCTAGTTTCGAAGATTTTCATAAAAATCGCTTGTTCACCCCTCCTCTAGTCGATAACTAGCACTTTTAGTGTTTTGTGTGATGAGCTTTTCTAATAGATCAGGGTCCTATTCGAAGAAAGGAAACTCGGTACGGGTGTCCATCTCAAAAAACTAATTGTGTCTATTTCATAAAACATAGCCTCCTTTTACAAAGACCATACCATAACTTATCGAAAACGCTTGGCATCACCTGACCCATGACGCCGCATGTGTCTGCCGCCTCCATGGCCGTTGATCCCATTTTGATCATACAACTCACGAGCAACCTCTTCCATAATCTAGGTTTGCAACTCGGGCGTTGTTGAATTTTTTCCACCACAACAACTGTTTTCTTATAGACTGGCGAAGGGAAGACAACGATGCCATGGCTTCGTGAGCTCTTTGTGGCGCTAACCCAGAGGTTGTCATGCTCAAGATGGAGACACGATAGAGGGGAGGGAAGTAGATTGGGCGTTAGAGCGGCGAAGTAGGCTCGCCGGCATCAGCGAATCACGCCTGGAGCCGGGTGAGCAAGAGGGTCAGGGAGGGTGATGCTAGAGTGGGTGCCCGGCGGCTACTCCGACGACATCTGGGTTGAGGGCAGGAAGGAGCGGAGTGAGGCGACCTCGGGAGTGTGCCGAGCGTCGTCGATTGCCGCAGGTACTCGCCGGAATCGGCCGACATAGGTGGCGGTGTTGATGTTTTTTTTTTGCAACAAAGATATTGTTGCACGATATGCAAATGCCCTTTTGCAGCAAGGTTCTTATTGCAGGGTGTTTATGCAACAAAGCTATTGTTGCAATGATGTAACATCCCCAGTGTCATGCTACAGTAATCCATCATGATGATGCTAAGCTACTGAGATTTGCAATAATAATCATGTTGGGTTAATATCTCATTTCACATTCCTTTTTTGAATTCCATTCAAATTCAAAGTGCAAAATGAAGTTGCTCATAACTTGTTGGAAAAATGTTCACCTTTTAGCAAATAATCCAAAACTATTTGCTGTTAAGGAACACAAAATCATCATCAACCCTGAATGGGCCTAATGCTTTTAACAGAGCCAAAACAGCCTTTTAAAATGTCCTTTTCTTTTTGAATAAATCCAAAGGGATTCAAAACATTCCCAACATTTTTGTGGCAGTGCACAGTACTTCTTTGAATTTGTTTGGCCAGTGGGATATTTTTTGTAAAGTCATTTGTGGCAAAATAAAATGCAAAAGCTGCTGGAAAAAGAAAAACAAAAGAAAAAGAAAAAGGAAAAGAAAAGGAGAGGGGTGGGAGAGCCCCTGGCCTCCCCTTGGGCTTCGGCCCACCCGAGCCAACTGGCCCAGCTAGGCCAGCCCACTCCCCCCCCGTCGTCTTCCCGCTCCCCACTGTGCGAGCGACCGCGCGCTCGCGTCTCCACCGGACCACCTTGCCGTCCCCGTCGGCGAGGGGATAAGGGCGACGATGAAGCCGATCCCTCGGGCTCCCCCTGCCACTACACTCGCCCCACTCCTTCTGGACGCTCTCTCTCCCTGGTTG
>NC_041388.1:638101975-638125271 GCF_002162155.2 Triticum dicoccoides | reverse complement strand
TCTCTCTCCCACCCCCACCGAGCGCCATCGCCGCCGTACCTCCATCGATCCCGCGGCCACCCGCGGCCCCGAGGCCACCGGCCCTATCCGTCCTCTCCGCCGTCATAGTCCACGTCGCCTGGGGTCCTTCGTTGGAGCCGAGGGCCCCTGCAGCTGCCGATCGCCGTCGTCCCCTTTCGCCTCTGTCTCCGACGCTCGCTGGCGACCTCGAGCACCCCTCCTGCTACTAATCCAATCGCCGGCCTCCTTGCGCCGCTCGGTGAGCTCCTCCCTCCCTCCATTCTTCTCCCGCACCACGTGGTTCTCCCTAGCTAGCTCGTCCCCATTACCGTGAGTTCGCCACCGCAGATCTCCTCACCCGTCGTGGCCACGCTCGTCGTCGAGCTCAACCGAGCACTGCGCCGTGCCCAACACGCTCCGAGCAGCCTGACCCACACACCAGTTGCCCCTGCCGTGCCCTGCTTCGACGAGCTCGAGCTCGCCCGAGCTCTGGCGTCCGCCGCGGTCGACACCACCGTCGACACCGTCCATCCCAGCCTCGGCCGAGACCTCGAATGGCTGCGCCTGAGCCCCTACTTTTGAACGCACCATCCCACGCTCCTTTTGAGCGCCCGTAGCCCCGTCCCCGATGAGGCCCGAAGCCAACCTCCGCCCACGCTCGTCGCCGACGCCGCTCCGGTAACCCCCGTCCCCGCTGCTGCCGCGGTTCGAAGCGCGCCGTCCCCCTGCGCCTGTAGATGCTCGCGGCGGTCCAAACGTCACCCGGTGGCCGTTTTCCGACCATGTCCGCACCGCCCCGCCGTCTGAATGGTCGCCGCCAGCGCGCTACCGCCGCCAGCCGACGTGGCCAGCCTGGGGCCACCACTTGGGTCACTGACCAGTGGCCCCAGGGCCCTCTTTGACTTGTTCACTGCGGTCAACGTGCTGACTAGGCAGCCCCCAGCCACTGACATGTGGCCCCCCTCTATTAAATAGTCTAATAAACATTTTATAAATAGAAGCAATTAGATTAACCTAAACACTCACTGACACCCGGGGCCCACACCCCTAATTAACCCTGCTAGATTAGTTTAATCCATTGTTATACTAACAGAGGCTGACATGTGGGTCCCAGTGGCCCCACTAGTCAGGTTTGACCTGGTCAGCCGCTCTATTGACTGCTGACATCATCAACATGTCATGCTGACATCACATTCCATTTCTGTTAATATTAATAATTCCAGAATATTGTTTAAAACTTTGAAAAATCATATAAAATAATCCGTAACTCGGATGAAAAAGTTTTATACATGAAAGTTGCTCAGAAAAATCCAACGAATCCGAATGTGCGGTCCGTTCATCTGTCACATGCCCATAGCATGCTGAACATGGAACATTCCCCCTCCGGTCATCTGTGTGACACAGGTCCGGAACCGGGAATACCTTCCTGGTTGAATTCCCCCTTCACCTATATCGTGTAGCCATACGTTAGGTTACACCCGGCACATCATATTGCCATGTTATGCTTCGTGATGCTGTGTTTGCTTTATATTTATTGTTTCTTCCCCCTCTTCTCTCCGGTAGACCCCGAGACCGATGCCGCCCCTGTGATCGACTACGTCGACGACGACACTTCTTCCTTTTGAACAGAGCTTCCAGGCAAGCAAACCCCCCTTGAGCATTCCGATATCGCCCATTTCTTTCCCTCCCATGCTTGCATTAGAACTGCTACTGCTTTATGTATGATCCTACTCTGATGCATAGCCTGTTTTTGTTACGTGCTTTCATACCTTACCTGCTTATCTTAAAATGCTTAGTATAGGTTGGTTAGAGATCCATCAGTGACCCCACCTTGTCCCAGATGCCTCACTTTATGTTCGATGACTCGATCAATGTGATCGACGTCCAGGCCCCGACACCGCACATCACCCCCTAGTTGTACGGCTCTACAGAGTTACCATCGAGTGCCGAGGGTGGAACCTCTTACATCACTCCTGGTGAGATCTCTGTAGTGTAGCTATATGGTCGAGGTCATCGAGGGTGATTTCCTCCTTAACCAATTCCGTTATGGCTCCGTCGTGCAACCCCTCAATTGTGAACCTCGAGGGTGGATCCTCTTACGTTCACCTTGAAGATAACATCGAGTGGAATTCACCGGGGGTGATTCCTCGGGTTTTACCCTTGGTGTTAGACACACAGTTACTATGGTTACTATGACTTTACACTGAACCATGTTACTAAAGATGGGTCAACCCTGAGGGGTACCCGCGCGAGCTTAATAGCGAGTGATGTGGAGTCGGGTTGACCTGGAAGGTGCCCGCGAGATACTTACGAGGCGTGGCCGGACATTCTTAGCCCTTGGCGCAAGTACTCGAGATGGGGCGACGGGGTCACATCGATCATGAGTCTCTGCTCGTTACCGCGTGCTCCTAATCCACTACGATTTGGATATTTCATCCGAGGGCCCTCTGGCCTGATAGCACTAACCATCACGTGGGCATTGTATGGGTGTTCTGCATCATATGCATCATCCGAAGCTTATTAGACGTCAGTGACTGAGCGGCACGCGCCGGGTTGGACTGGTAAGCTCCTGCCTTTTTAAGGAGGTAGCTAGTGTTGGGGAACGCAGTAATTTCAAAAATTTTCCTACGCACACGCAAGATCATGGTGATGCATATCAACGAGAGGGGAGAGTGTTGTCTACGTACCTATGCAGACCGACTGCGGAAGCGTTGACGCAACGTAGAGGAAGTAGTCGTACGTCTTCCCGATCCGACCGATCCAAGCACCGTTACTCTGGCACCTCCGAGTTCTTAGCACACGTACAGCTCGATGACGATCCCCGGGCTCCGATCCAGCAAAGCATCGAGGAGGAGTTCCGTCAGCACGACGGCGTGGTGACGATCTTGATGTTCTACCGTCACAGAGCTTCGCCTAAGCACTGATACAATATAATCGAGGTGGAATATGGTGGCAGGGGGCACCGCACACGGCTAATGAACGATCTCAATGATCAACTTGTGTGTCCTAGGGTGCCCCCCTGCCTCCGTATATAAAGGAGCCAAGGGGGAGGGGGCGGCCGTCCAAGGAGGGCGCACCAAGGGAGTCCTACTCCCTCTGGGAGTAGGATTCCCCCAATCCTAGTTGGAATAGGATTCCTCGAGGGGGGGAAAGAGAGAGAGGGGGCCGGCCACCTCTCCTTGTCCTAATAGGACTAGGGGAGGGGGAAGGCGCGCGGCCACCTTGGGCTGCCCCTTTCTCCTTTCCACTAAAGCCCACTAAGGCCCATATAGTTCCCGGGGGGTTTCGGTAACCTCCCGGTACTCCGGTAAAATCCCGATTTCACCCGGAACACTTCCGATATCCAAACATAGGCTTCCAATATATCAATCTTTATGTCTCGACCATTTCGAGACTCCTCGTCATGTCCATGATCACATCCGGGACTCCGAACAATCTTCGGTACATCAAAATGCATAAACTCATAATAACTGTCATCGTAACGTTAAGCGTGCGGACCCTACGGTTCGAGAACAATGTAGACATGACCGAGACACGTCTCCGGTCAATAACCAATAGCGGGACCTGGATGCCCATATCGGCTCCTACATATTCTACGAAGATCTTTATCGGTCAGACCGCATAACAACATACGTTGTTCCCTTTGTCATCGATATGTTACTTGCCCGAGATTCGATCGTCGGTATCCAATACCTAGTTCAATCTTGTTACCGGCAAGTCTCTTTACTCGTTCCGTAATACATCATCTCGCAACTAACTCATTGGCTGCAATGCTTGCAAGGCTTATGTGATGTGCATTACCGAGAGGGCCCAGAGATACCTCTTCGACAATCGGAGTGACAAATCCTAATCTCGAAATACGCCAACCCAACATCTACCTTTGGAGACACCTGTAGAGCTCCTTTATAATCACCCAGTTACGTTGTGACGTTTGGTAGCACACAAAGTGTTCCTCCGGTAAACGGGAGTTGCATAATCTCATAGTCATAGGAACATGTATAAGTCATGAAGAAAGCAATAGCAACATACTAAACGATCGGGTGCTAAGCTAATGAAATGGGTCATGTCAATCAGATCATTCAACTAATGATGTGACCTCGTTAATCAAATAACAACACCTTGTTCATGGTTAGGAAACATAACCATCTTTGATTAACGAGCTAGTCAAGTAGAGGCATACTAGTGACACTAAGTTTGTCTATGTATCCACACATGTATTATGTTTCCGGTTAATACAATTCTAGCATGAATAATAAACATTTATCATGATATAAGGAAATAAATAATAACTTTATTATTGCCTCTAGGGCATATTTCCTTCAGTCTCCCACTTGCACTAGAGTCAATAATCTAGATTACACAGTAATGATTCTAACACCCATGGAGCCTTGGTGCTGATCATGTTTTGCTCGTGGAAGAGGCTTAGTCAACGGGTCTGCAACATTCAGATCCGTATGTATCTTGCAAATCTCTATGTCTCCCACCTGGACTAGTTCCTGGATGGAATTGAAGCGTCTCTTGATGTGCTTGGTCCTCTTGTGAAATCTGGATTCCTTTGCCAAGGCAATTGCACCAGTATTGTCACAAAAGATTTTCATTGGACCCGATGCACTAGGTATAACACCTAGATCGGATATGAACTCCTTCATCCAGACTCCTTCGTTCGTTGCTTCCGAAGCAGCTATGTACTCCGCTTCACATGTAGATCCCGCTACGACGCTTTGTTTAGAACTGCACCAACTAACAGCTCCACCGTTTAATGTAAACACGTATCCGGTTTGCGATTTAGAATCGTCCGGATCAGTGTCAAAGCTTGCATCAACGTAACCTTTTACGATGAGCCCTTTGTCACCTCCATATACGAGAAACATATCCTTAGTCCTTTTCAGGTATTTCAGGATGTTCTTGACCGCTGTCCAGTGATCCACTCCTGGATTACTTTGGTACCTCCCTGCTAAACTTATAGCAAGCACACATCAGGTCTGGTACACATCATTGCATACATGATAGAGCCTATGGCTGAAGCATAGGGAACATCTTTCATTTTCTCTCTATCTTCTGCAGTGGTCGGGCATTGAGTCTTACTCAACTTCACACCTTGTAACACAGGCAAGAACCCTTTCTTTGCTTGATCCATTTTGAACTTCTTCAAAACTTTGTCAAGGTATGTGCTTTGTGAAAGTCCAATTAAGCGTCTTGATCTATCTCTATAGATCTTAATGCCTAATATGTAAGCAGCTTCACCGAGGTCTTTCATTGAAAAACTTTTATTCAAGTATCCCTTTATGCTATCCAGAAATTCTATATCATTTCCAATTAGTAATATGTCATCCACATATAATATCAGAAATGCTACAGAGCTCCCACTCACTTTCTTGTAAATACATGCTTCTCCAAAAGTCTGTATAAAACCAAATGCTTTGATCACACTATCAAAACGTTTATTCCAACTCCGAGAGGCTTGCACTAGTCCATAAATGGATCGCTGGAGCTTGCATACTTTGTTAGCTCCCTTAATCGACAAAACCTTCTGGTTGCATCATATACAACTCTTCTTCCAGAAATCCATTCAGGAATGCAGTTTTGACATCCATCTGCCAAATTTCATAATCATAAAATGCGGCAATTGCTAACATGATTCGGACAGACTTAAGCATCGCTACGGGTGAGAAGGTCTCACCGTAGTCAATCCCTTGAACTTGTCGAAAACCTTTTGCGACAAGTCGAGCTTTATAGACAGTAATATTACTGTCAGCGTCAGTCTTCTTCTTGAAGATCCATTTATTCTCAATTGCTTGCCGATCATCGGGCAAGTCAACCAAAGTCCATACTTTGTTCTCATACATGGATCTCATCTCAGATTTCATGGCTTCAAGCCACTTTGCGGAATCTGGGCTCACCATCGCTTCTTCATAGTTCGTAGGTTCATCATGATCTAGCAGCATGATTTCCAGAATAGGATTACCGTACCACTCTGGTGCGGATCTCGCTCTGGTTGATCTACGAGGTTCAGTAGTATCTTGTCCTGAAGTTTCATGATCATCATCATTAGCTTCCTCACTAATTGGTATAGGTGTCGCAGAAACAGTTTTCTGTGATGTACTACTTTCCAATAAGGGAGCAGGTACAGTTACCTCGTCAAGTTCTACTTTCCTCCCACTCACTTCTTTCGAGAGAAACTCCTTCTCTAGAAATGATCCATTCTTAGCAACGAATGTCTTGCCTTCGGATCTGTGATAGAAGGTGTACCCAACAGTCTCCTTTGGGTATCCTATGAAGACACATTTCTCTGATTTGGGTTCGAGCTTATCAGGTTGAAGCTTTTTCACATAAGCATCGCAGCCCCAAACTTTAAGAAACGACAACTTTGGTTTCTTGCCAAACCACAGTTCTAAGGCGTCGTCTCAACGGATTTTGATGGTGCCCTATTTAACGTGAATGCGGCCGTCTCTAAAGCATAACCCCAAAACGATAGTGGTAAATCAGTAAAAGACATCATAGATCACACCATATCTAGTAAAGTACGATTACGACGTTCGGAAACACCATTACGCTGTGGTGTTCTGGGTGGCGTGAGTTGCGAAACTATTCCACAATTTTTCAAATGTATACCAAACTCGTAACTCAAATATTCTCCTCCATGATCAGATCGTAGAAACTTTATTTTCTTGTTACGATGATTTTCAACTTCACTCTGAAATTCTTTGAACTTTTCAAATGTTTCAGACTTATGTTTCATTAAGTAGATATACCCATATCTGCTTAAATCATCTGTGAAGGTGAGAAAATAACGATATCCGCCACGAGCCTCAATATTCATCGGACCACACACATATGTATGTATGATTTCCAACAAATCTGTTGCTCTCTCCATAGTACCGGAGAACGGTGTTTTAGTCATCTTGCCCATGAGGCACGGTTCGCAAGTACCAAGTGATTCATAATCAAGTGGTTCCAAAAGTCCATCAGTATGGAGTTTCTTCATGCGCTTTATACCGATATGACCTAAACGGCAGTGCCACAAATAAGTTGCACTGTCATTATCAACTCTGCATCTTTTGGCTTCAACATTATGAATATGTGTGTTACTACTATCGAGATTCATCAAAAATAGACCACTTCTCAAAGGTGCATGACCATAAAAGATATTACTCATATAAATAGAACAACCATTATTCTCTGATTTAAATGAATAACCGTCTCGCATCAAACAAGATCCAGATATAATGTTCATGCTCAACGCTGGAACCAAATAACAATTATTTAGGTCTAATATTAATCCCGAAGGTAGATGTAGAGGTAGCATGCCAACCACGATCACATCGACTTTGGAACCGTTTCCCACGCGCATCGTCACCTCGTCCTTCGCCAGGGTTCGCTTAATCCGTAGTCCCTGTTTCAAGTTGCAAATATTAGCAACAGAACCAGTATCAAATACCCAGGTGCTACTACGAGCTCTAGTAAGGTACACATCAATAACATGTATATCACATATACCTTTGTTCACCTTGCCATCCTTCTTATCCGCCAAATACTTGGGGCAGTTCCGCTTCCAGTGACCAGTCTGCTTGCAGTAGAAGCACTCAGTTTCAGGCTTAGGTCCAGACTTGGGTTTCTTCTCTTGAGTAGCAACTTGCTTGCCGTTCTTTTTGAAGTTCCCCTTCTTCTTCCCTTTGCCCTTTTTCTTGAAACTAGTGGTCTTGTTAACCATCAACACTTGATGCTCCTTCTTGATTTCTACCTCCGCAGCTTTCAGCATTGCGAAGAGCTCGGGAATAGTCTTGTTCATCCCTTGCATATTATAGTTCATCACGAAGCTCTTGTAGCTTGGTGGCAGTGATTGAAGAATTCTGTCAATGACGCAATCATCTGGAAGATTAACTCCCATCTGAATCAAGTGATT
Organism: Triticum dicoccoides; assembly: GCF_002162155.2. Classification (NCBI taxonomy): domain Eukaryota; kingdom Viridiplantae; phylum Streptophyta; class Magnoliopsida; order Poales; family Poaceae; genus Triticum; species Triticum dicoccoides. The sequence goes on along the minus strand of NC_041388.1, from coordinate 638,117,368 downwards.
ATTATACCCAGACATTTTGAGTATATGCTCACTGACAGAACTGTTCTCCTCCATCTTGCAGCTATAGAACTTATTGGAGACTTCATATCTCTCAATCCGGGCATTTGCTTGAAATATTAACTTCAACTCCTGGAACATCTCATATGCTCCATGACGTTCAAAACGTCGTTGAAGTCCCGATTCTAAGCTGTAAAGCATGGCACACTGAACTATCGAGTAGTCATCAGCTTTGCTCTGCCAGACATTCATAACATCTGGTGTTGCTCCAGCAGCAGGCCTGGCACCCAGCGGTGCTTCCAGGACGTAATTCTTCTGAGCAGCAATGAGGATAATCCTCAAGTTACGGACCCAGTCCGTGTAATTGCTACCATCATCTTTCAACTTTGCTTTCTCAAGGAACGCATTAAAATTCAACGGAACAACAGCACGAGCCATCTATCTACGATCAACATAAACAAGCAAGATACTATCAGGTATTAAGTTCATGATAAGTTTAAGTTCAATTAATCAAATTACTTAAGAACTCCCACTTAGATAGACATCCCTCTAATCTTCTAAGTGATCACGTGATCCAAATCAACTAAACCATAACTGATCATCACGTGAGATGGAGTAGTTTTCAATGGTGAACATCGTTATGTTGATCATATCTACTATATGATTCATGCTCGACCTTTCGGTCTCTGTGTTCCGAGGCCATATCTGCATATGCTAGGCTCGTCAAGTTTAACCTGAGTATTCTGCGTGTGCAAAACTGGCTTGCACCCGTTGTAGATGGACGCAGAGCTTATCACACCCGATCATCACATGGTGTCTGGGCACGACGAACTTTGGCAACGGTGCATACTCAGGGAGAACACTTCTTGATAATTTAGTGAGAGATCATCTTATAATGCTACCGTCAATCAAAACAAGATAAGATGCATAAAAGGATAAACATCACATGCAATCAATATAAGTGATATGATATGGCCATCATCATCTTGTGCTTGTGATCTCCATCTCCGGAGCACCGTCATGATCACCATCGTCACCGGCGCGACACCTTGATCTCCATCGTAGCATCGTTGTCGTCTCGCCAATCTTATGCTTCCACGACTATTGCTACCACTTAGTGATAAAGTAAAGCATTACATCGCGATTGCATTGCATACAATAAAGCGACAACCATATGGCTCCTGCTAGTTGCTGATAACTCGGTTACAAAACATGATCATCTCATACAATAAAATTCATCATCATGCCTTGACCATATCACATCACAACATGCCCTGCAAAAACAAGTTAGACGTCTTCTACTTTGTTGTTGCAAGTTTTACGTGGCTGCTACGGGCTTAAGCAAGAACCAATCTCACCTACGCATCAAAACCACAACGATAGTTTGTCAAATAGACTCCGTTTTAACCTTCGCAAGGACCGGGCGTAGCCACACTTGGTTCAACTAAAGTTGGAGAGACTGTCGCCCGCAAGCCACCTATGTGCAAAGCACGTCGGGAGAACCGGTCTCGCGTAAGCGTACGCGTAATGTCGGTCCGGGTCGTCTCGTCCAACAATACCGCCGAACCAAAGTATGACATGCTGGTAGGCAGTATGACTTATATCGCCCACAACTCACTTGTGTTCTACCCGTGCATATAACATCAAACCATAAAACCTAGGCTCGGATGCCACTGTTGGGGAACGCAGTAATTTCAAAAATTTTCCTACGCACACGCAAGATCATGGTGATGCATATCAACGAGAGGGGAGAGTGTTGTCTACGTACCTACGCAGACTTACTGTGGAAGCGTTGACGCAACGTAGAGGAAGTAGTCGTACGTCTTCCCGATCTGACCGATCCAAGCACCGTTACTCCGGCACCTCTGAGTTCTTAGCACACGTACAGCTCGATGACGATCCCCGGGCTCCGATCCAGCAAAGCATCGAGGAGGAGTTCCTTCAGCACGACGGCGTGGTGACGATCTTGATGTTCTACCGTCACAGGGCCTCGCCTAAGCACTGCTACAATATAATCGAGGTGGAATATGGTGGCAGGGGGTACCGCACACGGCTAAGGAACGATCTCAATGATCAACTTGTGTGTCCTAGGGTGCCCCCTGCCTCCGTATATAAAGGAGCCAAGGGGGAGGGGGCGGCTGGCCAAGGAGGGCGCGCCAAGGGAGTCCTACTCCCTCTGGGAGTAGGATTCCCCCAATCCTAGTTGGAATAGGATTCCTCGAGGGGGGGAAAGAGAGAGAGGGGGCCGGCCACCTCTCCTTGTCCTAATAGGACTAGGGGAGGGGGAAGGCGCGCGGCCACCTTGGGCTACCCCTTTCTCCTTTCCACTAAAGCCCACTAAGGCCCATATAGTTCCTGGGGGGTTCCGGTAACCTCCCGGTACTCCGGTAAAATCCCGATTTCACCCAGAACACTTCCGATATCCAAACATAGGCTTCCAATATATCAATCTTTATGTCTCGACCATTTCGAGACTCCTCGTCATATCCATGATCACATCCGGGACTCCGAACAATCTTCGGTACATCAAAATTCATAAACTCATAATAACTGTCATCGTAACGTTAAGCGTGCGGACCCTACGGTTCGAGAACAATGTAGACATGACCGAGACACGTCTCCGGTCAATAACCAATAGCGGGACCTGGATGCCCATATTGGCTCCTACATATTCTACGAAGATCTTTATCGGTCAGACCGCATAACAACATACGTTGTTCCCTTTGTCATCGATATGTTACTTGCCGAGATTCGATCGTCGGTATCCAATACCTAGTTCAATCTCATTACCGGCAAGTCTCTTTACTCGTTCCGTAATACATCATCTTGCAACTAACTCATTGGCTGCAATGCTTGCAAGGCTTATGTGATGTGCATTACCGAGAGGGCCCAGAGATACCTCTCCGACAATCGGAGTGACAAATCCTAATCTCGAAATACGCCAACCCAACATCTACCTTTGGAGACACCTGTAGAGCTCCTTTATAATCACCCAGTTACGTTGTGACGTTTGGTAGCACACAAAGTGTTCCTCCGGTAAACGGGAGTTGCATAATCTCATAGTCATAGGAACATGTATAAGTCATGAAGAAAGCAATAGCAACATACTAAATGATCGGGTGCTAAGCTAATGAAATGGGTCATGTCAATCAGATCATTCAACTAATGATGTGACCTCATTAATCAAATAACAACACCTTGTTCATGGTTAGGAAACATAACCATCTTTGATTAACGAGCTAGTCAAGTAGAGGCATACTAGTGACACTAAGTTTGTCTATGTATCCACACATGTATTATGTTTCCGGTTAATACAATTCTAGCATGAATAATAAACATTTATCATGATATAAGGAAATAAATAATAACTTTATTATTGCCTCTAGGGCATATTTCCTTCAGCTAGGTCTGCTCACCGGTCGCCTACGCAACATGCAGGAGTTCCCGGGGCGATGGCCCAAGACCCCTGGGGGGATAGGTTTAGTCCGGCGTGCTTGACCTCTCTATTAAGCCTAGGTCGGGTTGCGGCATATTGTTTGGCCGAGGCCGGGCATGACCCAGGAAAGTGTGTCCGACCAGAGTTAATTGAGCGTGGTGAGTAAGTTGGTGCACCCCTACAGGGAAGAAAACATCTATCGATAGCCTATCCTACGGTAACGGGCACTTGGAGTTGTATCCCGATCGATACAACTAGAACTGGATACTTGAGATGAGACATGGATATGAGAAATGGATAGTATGGCTCTGGGATTGCTTTCTCGCAGAGAGCCGAGAAAGGATCTCTGACCGAGGTTGATAACACTACTACTACTTTACATTATGTTGATCTGTACTCTTCTATATGCTGCAAGATGCTTGAAGATGCTTGAAGATGCTAGTCTTCGATAGGCTAGGCTTTTCCCTTCTCTTTTGGCATTCTGCAGTTTAGTCCACAGATACAACCCATTCGTTTGATACAGATGCATACTTAGTTTAGATCTGATGTAAGTCTTACGAGTACTTTGGATGAGTACTCACGGTTGCTTTGCTACCTCTTTCCCCCCATACCCGATTGTTGCGACCAGATGACGGATCCCAGGAGCCAGAAGACACCACTGATGATTACTATTACCCCGAGGGTGCCTACTACAACGTGACGACCGCTGGCGACTTGGAGTAGTTATGAGGCTCTCAGGCAGGAGGCCTTGCCTGTTCGATCGTTGTTGCTTTTGTGCTAGCCTTCTTAAGGCAGACTTGTTTAACTTATGTCTGTACTCAGATATTGTTGCTTCCACTGACTCTTGTGTATTCGAGCTTATGTATTCGAGCCCTCGAGGCCCCTGACTTGTAATATAAAGCTTGTATTATTTTAATTTGTGTCTAGAGTTGTGTTGTGATATCTTCTCGTGAGTCCTTGATCTTGATCGTACACATTTGCGTGTATGATTAGTGTATGATTGAATCGAGGGCGTCACAAGTTGGTATCAGAGCCGACTGCCTGTAGGTAGCCCCCTTTCCAAACTCCTTGGTCGAAGTTGAGTCTAGTCATTGCAAAACTTTTAACTAACATGGTCGTGCGACTTACGGGCCCACTTCGCCGTATGGGTGGTATTAGGATCTTTTATTCCTCGTCTATACTCTGGGACTCTGATCTCTCTTCTATTCAGGTTAAATCAATTTTGCTAAATCTAACATTAGGATCTCGTGACCACTTTCACCCGGAGAGCACCTTATTACCGATGATCGTCTGCTGCACCAGAAGTTTCCGAGGTTACTCTACGATGTTCTCCCGAGACACTCGTACCCACTGCCTTTGCAAATTCCCTACCACTGTTATATCCCTATTGATAACTACTTACACCTGCCATTCTTACATTCAATCCCATTGATCTTGTTATTACAAGATGCCCTGAACTGCTCTTCGTTGTTCCGAGAATCCCCTGAGCTTACTGCCTTGCAGTTCCTTGTCACCTGAATACCCCTACGGATAACTTTGTGCACCTATCGAGTATCCGCTCATCCTCAGTTGATTCATGTACTTCACAAAAGTCTTCGTAACACCATTCGTTCTTGTGAAAAATCCTCAACAACCTATTGTTCTTGAATTTCTTGCTTGCTTGCATTATGGTTAATACCATAAGTCTAGTAATCTTATTGTCATCCTTTGTCTTTATCATTTTGAGTCTGTTGATACAATATGTCGCGAATACTCGCAATCCTCAATCAGATCCTAGAATTCATCCTTCCGGCTCAGACGTCATTTTAACATGTACTGGATCTCGACCAATCAAATCGTCATCGATTGTACGCCTAAGGCTATTTACCTATCCATCCCTAATTAGAGCATTGCTTCTGATCCCTTGTCTTGGAATTCATAATTCCTTTGCAACTGAGCTTTGAGTTAGTCAGTTGTTTCTATAATCTGATCTCCTTGCATTCTTTCTTCCTCTGGTTGAGTAATGATGCTCACATCTGATCCCTTGTGGACCATCAGACCCCTTTTTCAGATTTTATCCGACAACGTCCTTCATATTCAATAAGCTTGTGAGCCTTTCCTCGGATACATAATGCTTTTGGTAAATTGTATCCTATCCTTTCTCAAGCATGCTCTACTACCGATCTTGTGTTATTTATTATTTAAATTAATGATATATGTTCCTAAGATGCCCCGATGGGTTGAACCCATGCCTTCCCTAATCTGTGTGAACTCGGAAGTTATGCGGGTTTTACTCTACTGGCTTTTCGTCAGATAAAATTTCAATACTACAACTTCATCAAGAGCGAGAAATAAAATGAAAGGTTATGCATTGTAGAAGTGGGAGTCGACCCTGAACCTTTGTGTTCATGCCCACGGACACGGTGTGGAACTTATCATGAAAGCTTCTTGCAAGGATATTTAATAATTTGAATAATTCTTCCGGTATCGTAAATTGGATCCCTTGCAGTTATGGTCCCGACCATATTTCCTCCTTGATCCCATTTACTGGGTAAGTTAAAATTACTTATCCTGTGCAAATCATTTCCCCCGTCCAACCTCTAGTCCGATTTACCTTCTGGCATTACACCTAGTACTTGATACTGGGAAGCTTTATACCCCATCATATCATTCCTAGCCTGATCGGCTATAATTTTATCATGTCGACTTTTTAACTGTGCTACCTGGTCCTTATGCCCGGAGAAACTTCCGACGATGAGCTAAGCTTACGTCGATCTTCCTCATCTTATCCTTTCGCCTTGAACATCAAGCTTAATTTCGAGTTTGTGTTGTACCCATGGTTCCTATAACCTTTCACTTCATCATTCCTTTGACTGGATGTCATCGCCGATCGATTACATCTTCATGAAATCTCTCGACAAATGTGTCATGATCATCATCAACATTCTGAGCTTTTTCTGGATATCAATTGAGTTCATGATGAGAAATACCATCCTTGCCTCTCGATGGTTTGTGTCAGCACCAACAACATTCTTGTCTTCCCCCAACACAAACTTGTTCATATAATTTTGCAAATACATCCTTTTTGGCATGTCGATGGATTGTGGCTGAGCCCATCGGCCACACCCTCATCTTTTCCTTGCTAAAATTGCATGACTTATTTTCTAAGTTGTTTCCGATGGATCCTTTGTGTATCCAAAGTCTGACCTTTGCTTGAAACCATGTCAATGCTATCTCGAAGCATGTCTGTGGTAATCCGATCTCCAATAAGAGCGTTTGAAGCACGATATTAAATTTTCTTTATCAATTATCCAAACACCATTGTAGGGGTAATGTCATGAAATTTCTTTCCCCTTACCTAAATGGTTTTATACTTCTATCATGTCATGGATATCATGCTCTGCTTGTCCTTGGGAAGGATATACCCCTGAAATATGTGTTTAAACACATTTTCCTTTCCATTGTTCTGTTTAATTTGACAATTACATTTTCCTTTCCATTGTTCTGTTTAATCTGACAATTACATTTTCCTTTCCATTGGTTTGTTTAAACCTTATTGTGATCTATATTATATAAGTAGTAATATTTCCCTGCTTATGTAAACACCTCGTTGTATCACTTTGTCAGTAAGACCCTGTTACTATTGTTGATGACATTCCAGTAGCCACCGATGGACGAGAACTTTGCCTAATGGCCCACCTCATTTAACGAGTAGGATAATGGCTCTCTTCGTCCCTCGCCCTTGGTACCGACGTTTTTGCCAGCATAACTGGCATGCTACCCTCTGACATGCCTTGCTATCATGACCGTGCAAGATGTCATCGCTCCTTATATTTTAACCCACATGGTGGGCCCATAACCCACAGTTCCACAGGATCGGAACCTGACTCTCCTGTATATCCTTTATTCTGAAGTATCATTTGCTCTTGGCTTTGTGTGTTGTCATGAGCCACCACCTGAGAGATGATCTATTACCGATGCTCTGAACCCCCTTCTCACACTCCGTTCAGGTATCGATCGTTTGTCCATTCGCTTGGAACTTCCTATTGTACCTTGATATTTTGCTCTCCATGTTTTCTTAAGTTTCAACTCGAGAGACACTTCTGCCACATTCCCTGAATTGTTCACCAGATAATCAACCCTATAAGGGTCAGTTCTTCCGAAGTTACTCTTTACTTTCGCACTTAAATCTCGGGACGAGATTTCTTGTAGTGGAGGAGATTTGTAACACCCCTAGTGTCATGATATAGTAATCCATCATGATGATGCTAAGCTACTGAGATTTGCAGTAATAATCATGTTGGGTTAATATCTCATTTCACATTCCTTCTTTGAATTCCATTCAAATTCAAAGTGCAAAATGAAGTTGCTCATAACTTGTTGGAACAATGTTCACCTTTTAGCAAATAATCCAAAACTATTTGCTGTTAAGGAACACAACATCATCATCAACCTTAAATGGGCCTAATGCTTTTAACAGAGACAAAACAGCCTTTTAAAATGCCCTTTTCTTTTTAATAAATCCAAAGGGATTCAAAACATTCCCAACATTTTTGTGGCAGTGCACAGTACTTCTTTGAATTTGTTTTGGCCAGTGGGATATTTTTTGTAAAGTCATTTGTGGCAAAATAAAATGCAAAAGCTGCTGGAAAAAGAAAAACAAAAGAAAAAGAAAAAGGAAAAGAAAAGGAGAAGGGGTGGGAGAGCCCCTGGCCTCCCCTTGGGCTTCGGCCCACCCGAGCCAACTGGCCTAGCTAGGCCGGCCCACTCCCCCCTGTCATCTTCCCGCTCCCCACTGTGCGAGCGACCGCGTGCTCGCGTCTCCGGCGGACCACCTCGTCGTCCCCGCCGGCGAGGGGATAAGGGCGACGACGAGGCCTACCCCTCGGGCTGCCCCTGCCACTACACTCGTCCCACTCCCTCTGGACGCTCTGTTTCCCTGGTTGCCCTCTCTCTCTCTCTCTCCTGCGAGATCCCACCCCCACCGAGCGCCATCGCCGCCGTACCTCCATCAACCCCGCGGCCACCGGCGGCCCCGAGGCCACCGGTCCTGTCCGTCTGCTCCGCCGTCATCGTCCACCTCTCCTAGGGTCCTTGATTGGAGCCGAGGGCCCCTGCAGCTGCCGATCGCCATTGTCCCCTTTCGCCTCTGTCTCCGACACTCGCCGGCGACCTCGAGCACCCCTGCTGCTACTAATCCAATCGCCGGCCTCCTTGTGCCGCTCGGTGAGCTCCTCCCTCCCTCCATGCTTCTCCCGTAGCGCGTGGTTCTCCCTAGCTAGCTCGTCGCCGTTACTGTGAGTTCGCCGCCGTAGATCTCCTCACCGTCGTGGCCACGCTCGCCGTCGAGCTCAACCGAGCACTGCGTCGTGCCCAGCACGCTCTGAGCAGCCTGACCCACACGCCAGTTGCCCCTGCCATGCCCTGCTTCGATGAGCTCAAGCTCCGGCGTCCGCCGCGGTCGACGGTGATGACCCACAAGTATAGGGGATCTATCGTAGTCCTTTCAATAAGTAATAGTGTCGAACCCAACATGGAGCAGAAGGAAATGATAAGCGGTTTTCAGCAAGGTATTCTCTGCAAGCACTGAAATTATAGGTAACAGATAGTTTTGTGATAAGATAATTGGTAACGAGCAACAAGTAACAAAAGTAAATAAAGTGCAGCAAGGTGGCCCAATCCCTTTTGTAGCAAAGGACAAGCCTAGACAAACTCTTATATGATGTAAAGCGCTCCCGAGAACACATGGGAATATCGTCAAGCTAGGTTTCATCACGATCATATGATTCACGTTCGGTACTTTAATAATTTGGTATGTGGGTGGACCGATTCTTGGGTACTGCCCTTACTTGGACAAGCATCCCACTTATGATTAACCTCTATTGCAAGCATCCGCAACTACAACAAAAGTATTAAGGCAAACCTAACCATAGCATGAAGCATATGGATCCAAATCAACCCCTTACAAAGCAACGCATAAACTAGGGTTTAAGCTTCTGTCACTCTAGCAACCCATCATATACTTATTACTTCCCAATGCCTTCCTCTAGGCCCAAATAATGGTGAAGTGTCATGTAGTCGACGTTCACATAACACCACTAGAGGAGAGACAACATACATCTCATCAAAATATCGAACGAATTCCAAATTCACATGACTACTAATAGCAAGACTTCTCCCATGTCCTCAGGAACAAACGTAACTACTCACAAAGCATATTCATGTTCATAATTAGAGGGGTATTAATATGCATATAGGATCTGAACATATGATCTTCCACCAAATAAACCAACCAGCATCAACTACAAGGAGTAATTAACACTACTAGCAACCCACAGGTACCAATCCCAAACTTGGAGGCAAGAATTGGATATAATAGATGAACTAGGGTTTGAGAGGATATGGTGCTGGTGAAGATGTTGATGGAGATTGACCCCCTCCCAATGAGAGGATCATTGGTGATGACGATGGCGATGATTTTCCCCTCCCAGAGGGAAGTTTCCCCGGCAGAACAGCTCCGCCGAAGCCCTAGATTGGTTCCGCCAAGGTTCCGCCTCGTGGCGGCGGAGTCTCGTCTGGAAAGATGGCTTATTATTTTTTCCTCAACAAAAGACTCCATATAGCAGAAGATGGGCATCGGAGGGCAACCAGGGGGCCCACGAGGTAGGGGGTGCGCGGGCGCGCCCCCACCCTCGTGGGCAGGTTGTGGCCCCCTCTGGAACTTCTTGCGCTCATTATTTATTATATATTCTGAAAATGACTTTCGTGAAGTTTCATGACTTTTGGAGCTGTGCAGAATAGGTCTCTAATATTTGCTCCTTTTCCAGCCCAGAATCCCAGCTGCCGGCATTCTCCCTCTTTATGTAAACCTTGTAAAATAAGAGAGAATAGGTATAAGTATTGTGACATAATGTGTAATAACAGTCGATAATGCAATAAATATCGATATAAAAGCATGATGCAAAATGGACGTATCAACTCCCTCAAGCTTAGACCTTGCTTGTCCTCAAGCGAAAGCCGAGATCGAAAAATATGCCCACATGTTTAGAGGTAGAGGTGTCGATAAAAATAAAATACGGACATGAGGGCATCATGATCATTCTTAGAACAACAACTTGTATAATTCTTGTCATATGATCTCCTATGCTAGAGTAATAATTCAATCACAATTTCAAGTATGAATCATAAACTTCATTGAAAACTAACAAACTATAATCTCAGTCATTGGAGCAATTGCAATTTATCATAACATAGGAAAGAGTCAATATAAGAGCTTTTCAGCAAGTCCACATACTCAACTATCGTATAGTCTTTCACAATTGCTAACACTCATGCAATACTTATGGGTATGGAGTTTTAATCGGACACAGAGAAAGATAGGGGCTTATAGTTTTGCCTCCCAACGTTTTACCTCAAGGGTAATGTCAACAATAATAGTTCATGAAAACTTACATCCAATTAGCCATATATACTAGGATCTTTCCAACATGTTGTGCTTGCCAAAAGATAAAATGTAAAAAGGAAGGGTGAAGATCACCATGACTCTTATGTAAGGTAGGAGATAAAAGTAAAAGATAGGCCCTTTGCAGAGGGAAGCAGAGGTTGTCATGCACTTTTATGGTTGGATGCACAAAATCTTAATGCGAAAGAACGTCACTTTATATTGCCACTTGTGATATGGACCTTTATTATGCAGTCTGTCGCTTTTATTTCTTCCATATCACACGATCGTATAAAGCTTATTTTCTCCCACACTAATAAGTCATACATATTTAGAGAGCAATTTTTTTATTGCTTGCACCGATGACAACTTACTTGAAGGATCTTACTCAATTCATAGGTAGATATGTGGACTCTCATGACAAAACTGGGTTTAGGGATATTTGGAAGCACAAGTAGTATCTCTACTTGGTGCAAGGAGTTTGGTTATCATGAGGGGGAAAGGCAAGCTCAATCATGTTGGATGATCCAAGACAATATAATTTATCCCAGATGCAAGAAAACATAACCCATTACGTTGTCTTCCTTGTCCAATGTCAACTCTTTAGCATGTCATATTTTAATGAGTGCTCACAATCATAAAGGATGTCCAAGATAGTATATTTATATGTGAAGACCCCTCTTTCTTTATTACTTCCTATTAATTGCAACGATGACCAAAACTATGTTTGTGTGCTCTCAACAACTTTTATTCATCATACTCTTTCTATGTGAGGTCATTACTCTCCATAAGATCCATATGATCTCTTTTATTCTTTTTATTCTTTCTCTTTTCTTTTATTCACTCAAGATCATGGAAAAATAATCAAGCCCTTGACTCAACACTAATCTTTATTATATAGCTCACGGACTCGATTACATAGAAGGATCATAAAGCAAAACTCACAACTAGATCATACTAAAAAGCTTTTATTCTACTAGATCAAGATATTATCAAAAGGATCGAACTAAGAAAAATGGTAAAGATAAAAGTGATGGTGATACGATACCGGGGCACTCCCCCAAGCTTGGCAGTTTCCAAGGGGAGTGCCCATACCCATGTGGTTATGTCTCCTTTGTTGGTGAAGAAGATGGTGGTTTTGTTGATGGCGTAGGCTTGTCGTCCTTCTTCCAAGGCATAGGCTCACCATCATAGAAGGACGATCGAGTCTCCTGAAACCTCAAATCTACAGCCAAACTCATCCTCTTGAATCTATATTCATACTCACAGTTTTGATTTTGCAGGTCATAGATCTGGGCTTGGAGGTGCTCGATTTTCTCCTGAAGCTTGAAGATGGCCTCTCGAATGTCCTTGACGTCCAGCTTGTGGTTATTGGTGAACTCTGTGATCATAATGTGATTGGAATCGAGTCCACGCTCCACCATCTCCTAACACTTGAAAACATCTTGCTCCAATGCCTCGAGCCTTGCCTCCGTGCTTCCGGTCTTCCTTGGTCCGTCAACATCGTGGATGTGCAACAACCCCTCACGCATCTCAATGGTTTGAGGGTGTTGCAACACTTCCGCGAGGTAGGGGTTGATGACCTTCGTGAAGAACTGGTCCTTGGGGGCACTTGAAGACGACACGACGACCTGGATCTGTCAGAAAAATAGCTCGAAACAAAGACATGAGATTTTTGCGTGATACGGTGGTCAAAACGTTCGGGAGGTTATATAATGAAAATTTACCGACCAAAATATGTGTCGTGTAAGAAAACGGAGTCCGAAGAGCACACGAGGTGCCCACGAAGTAGGGGGGCGCGCCCAGGGGGGTAGGGCGCGCCCTCCACCCTCGTGGAGCCCTCGTGTCCTTCCCGGACTGCTTCTTATTTTTCTATTTTTCTAAATATTCCAAAACGGAAGAAAATTGCCAGTATAATTGTTTTGGAGTCGGTTTACTTACCGTACCACATACCTATTCCTTTTCGGAGTCTGAAACGTTTCGGAAAGTGTCCCTTATGTATTCCTCTAGAGTTACGGTTTCAAGAACATTGGTTTCAACATTTATAGGATTATCTGAGATATAATGTTTAATTCTTTGACCGTTCACCACCTTCGGATTTGTGCCTTCGAAATTGTTGATTTTTATGGCACCGGAACGATAGACCTCCTCGATAACGTAAGGACCTTCCCATTTAGAGAGAAGTTTTCCTGCAAAAAATCTTAAACAAGAGTTGTATAGCAATACATAATCACCTACATTAAACTCACGCTTTTGTATTCTTTTGTCAGGCCATCTTTTAAATTTTTCTTTAAATAATTTGGCATTCTCATAGGCTTGGGTTCTCAATTCATCGAGTGAGCTAATGTCAAATAACCTCTTTTCACCGAAAAGTTTGAAATCATACTTGAGCTCTTTAATAGCCCAATAGGCCTTATGTTCTAGTTCGAGAGGTAAATGACATGCTTTTCCATAGACCATTTTATACAGAGACATACCCATAGGATTTTTATATGCAATTCTATAGGCCCATAATGCATCATCAAGTTTCTTGGACCAATTCTTTCTAGATCTATTTACAGTCTTTTGCAAAATTAATTTGAGTTCTCTATTACTCAATTCTACTTGACCACTAGACTGTGGGTGATAAGGAGATGCAATTCTATGATTAACATCATATTAGCAAGCATTTTACGGAAAGCACCATGAATAAAATGTGAACCACCATCAGTCATTAAGTATCTAGGGACTCCAAACCTTGGAAAATAACTTCTTTAAGCATCTTAATAGAGGTGTTATGATCAACACTACTAGTTGGAATAACTTCTACCCACTTAGTAACATAATCAACAACAACTAAAATATGTGTGTATCCATTGGAGGCAGGAAAAGGTCCCATATAATCAAAGCCCCAAACATCAAATGGTTCAATAACAAGTGAATAATTCATAGGCATTTCTTGACGTCTACTAATATTACCAATTCTTTGACATTCATCACAAGATACAACAAACTTACGGGCATCCTTGAAGAGAGTAGGCCAATAAAAACCGGATTGCAATACCTTATGTGCAGTTCTATCTCCAGCGTGGTGTCCTCCATAAGCTTCAGAGTGACACTTGCGTAGGATATGTTCCTGTTCATGCTCAGGTACACAACGTCTAATAACACCACCTACTCCTTCTTTATAAAGATGTGGGTCATCCCAAAAGTAATGTCTCAAATCATAGAAGAACTTTTTCTTTTGCTGGTATGTGAAACTAGGTGGTATAAATTTAGCAGTAATGTAATTAGCATAATCAGCATACCCTGGAGCAGTATGAGAAGCATTTAGGACATTTAATTGTTCATCAGGAAAGCTATCATCAATAGGTAGTGGGTCATCAAGAACATTCTCTAGCCTAGACAAGTTGTCTGCAACGGGGTTCTCAGTGTTGGAAATATGCCCTAGAGGCAATAATAAAATGGTTATTATTATATTTCTTTGTTCATGATAATTGTCTATTGTTCATGCTATAATTATGTTATCCGGAAATCGTAATACATGTGTGAATACATAGACCACAACATGTCCCTAGTGAGCCTCTAGTTGACTAGCTCGTTGATCAATAGATGGTTACGTTTTCCTAACCATGGACATTGGATGTCATTGATAACGGGATCACATCATTAGGAGAATGATGTGATGGACAAGACCCAATCCTAAGCATAGCGCAAGATCGTGTAGTTCGTCTGCTAGAGCTTTTCTAATGTCAAGTATCTTTTCCTTAGACCATGAGATTGTGCAACTCTCGGATACTGTAGGAATACTTTGGGTGTGCCAAACATCACAACATAACTGGGTGACTATAAAGGTGCACTACGGGTATCTCCGAAAGTGTCTGTTGGGTTGGCACGAATCGAGACTGGGATTTGTCACTCCGTATGATGGAGAGGTATCTCTGGGCCCACTCGGTAAGACATCATCGTAATGAGCTCAATGTGACTAAGGGTTGGTCACGAGATGATGTGTTACGGAACGATTAAAGTGACTTGCCGGAAACGAGATTGAACGAGGTATTGGGATACCGACGATTGAATCTCGGGCAAGTAACGTACCGATTGACAAAGGGAATTGTATACGGGATTGCTTGAATCCTTGACATCGTGGTTCATCTGATGAGATCATCGTGGAACATGTGGGGGCCAACATGGGTATCCAGATCCCGCTGTTGGTTATTGTCTGGAGAGTTGTCTCGGTCATGTCTGCTTGGTTCCCGAACCCGCAGGGTCTACACACTTAAGGTTCGATGATGCTAGGGTTATTAGGAAGACTTGTATGTGATTACCAAATGTTGTTCGGAGTCCCGGATGAGATCCCGGACGTCACGAGGAGTTCCGGAATGGTCTGGAGGTGAAGATTTATATATAGGAAGTTGTCATACGGTCACCGGAAAGGTTCGGGGGCATATCGGTATTCTACCGGGGCCACCGGAGGGGTTCCGGGGGTCCACTGGGAGGGGACACCTCTCTCGGAGGGCTTCATGGGCCGTAGAGGAAAGGGAACCAGCCCCAAGTGGGC
>NC_041388.1:638071573-638101696 GCF_002162155.2 Triticum dicoccoides | reverse complement strand
TAGAGGGGGCGCCCCCCTTGCTTGGGGGGGGGGGCAAGCCACCCCCTAGGCCACCCCCCTCTAGATCTCATCTAGAGGGGGCCGGCCCCATTCCTCCTTCCCCTATAAATAGAGGGGCAAGGGGAGGGCTGCATACCACATCAAAGGCGCAGCCCCTCCCCTCCTCCGTTAAGAGCTTGGCAAAGCCCTGCCGGAGTACTGCCGCTCCACCACCACCACGCCGTCGTGCCGCTGTTGGAGCTCTCTTCCTCAACCTCTTCCTCCTCCTTGCTGGATCAAGGCGCGGGAGACGTCTCCGCTCCGTACGTATGTTGAACGCGAAGGTGCCGTCCGTTCGACGCTAGGATCATCAGTGATTTGGATCACGTCGAGTACGACTCCATCAACCCCGTTCTCTTGAACGCTTCCGCTCGCGATCTACAAGGGTATGTAGATGCACTCCTCTCCCTCTCGTTGCTAGATGACTCCATAGATTGATCTTCGTGATGCGTAGAAAATTTTAAATTTCTACTACGATCCCCAACAGTGGCATCATGAGCTAGGTCTATGCGTAGTTTCTATGCACGAGTAGAACAAAGTTGTTGTGGGCGTCGATTTTGTCAATTTACTTGCCGTTACTAGTCTTATCTTGATTCGGCGGCATCGTGGGATGAAGCGGCCCGGACCGACCTTACACGTACGCTTACGTGAGACTGGTTCCACCGACTGACATGCACTAGTTGCATAAGGTGGCTAGCGGGTGTCTGTCTCTCCCACTTTAGTCGGATCGGATTCGATGAAAAGGGTCCTTATGAAGGGTAAATAGAAATTGGCATATCACGTTGTGGTTTTGGTGTAGGTAAGAAACGTTCTTGCTAGAAACCTATAGCAGCCACGTAAAACTTGCAGCAACAATTAGAGGACGTCTAACTTGTTTTTGCAGCATATGCCGTGTGATGTGATATGGCCAAAAGTATGTGATGAATGATATATGTGATGTATGAGATTGATCATGTTCTTGTAATAGGAATCATGACTTGCATGTCGATGAGTATGACAACCGGCAGGAGCCATAGGAGTTGTCTTAATTTATTTATGACCCGCGTGTCAACATAAACGTCATGTAATTACTTTACTTTATCGCTAACCGTTAGCCATAGTAGTAGAAGTAATAGTTGGCGAGACAACTTCATGAAGACACGATGATGGAGATCATGATGATGGAGGTCATGGTGTCATGCCAGTGACGATGATGATCATGGCGCCCCGAAGATGGAGATCAAAAGGAGCAAAATGATATTGGCCATATCATGTCACTATTTGATTGCATGTGATGTTTATCATGTCTTACATCTTATTTGCTTAGAACAACGGTAGCATAAATAAGATGATCCCTCGCTATAATTTCAAGAAAGTGTTCCCCCTAACTGTGCACCGTTGCTAAGGTCCGTTGTTCTGAAGCACCACGTGATGATCGGGTGTGATAGGTTCTAATGTTCGCATACAACGGGTGTAAGCCAGATTTACACACGCAATACACTTAGGTTGACTTGATGAGCCTAGCATGTACAGACATGGCCTCGGAACACAGAAGACCG
The DNA here is from genome assembly GCF_002162155.2 of Triticum dicoccoides. NCBI lineage: Eukaryota > Viridiplantae > Streptophyta > Magnoliopsida > Poales > Poaceae > Triticum > Triticum dicoccoides. The sequence continues at coordinate 638,100,119 of NC_041388.1, read as the reverse complement.
AAAGGTCGAACATGAGTCGTATAGAAGATACGATCAACATGGAAATGTTCACCGATGATGACTAGTCCATCTCACGTGATGATCGGACACGGCCTAGTTGACTCGGATCATGTATCACTCAGATGACTAGAGGGATGTCTATCTGAGTGGGAGTTCATTAAATAATTTGATTAGATGAACTTAATTATCATGAACATAGTCTAAAAATCTTTGCAATATGTCTTGTAGATCAAATGGCCCATGCTAATGTTGCCCTCAACTTCAACGCGTTCCTAGAGAAAACCAAGCTGAAAGACGATGGCAGCAACTACACAGACTGGGTCCGTAACCTGAGGATTATCCTCATAGCTGCCAGGAAAGCATATGTCCTTGAGGCACCGCTAGGTGAAGCACCTGTTTTCCGTGCAGAACAAGACATTATGAATGCTTGGCAGACGCGTAGTGATGATTACTCCCTGGTTCAGTGCGACATGCTTTACAACTTAGAACCGGGGATCCAAAAGAGTTTTGAGCAACACGGAGCATATGAGATGTTCCAAGAGTTGAAAATGGTTTTCCAAGCTCATGCCCGGGTCGAGAGATATGAAGTCTCTGACTAGTTCTATAGTTGTAAGATGGAGGAGAATAGTTCCGTCAGCGAGCGCATACTCAAAATGTCTGGGTTGCACAACTGCTTGTCTCAGCTGGGAGTTAATCTCCCGGATGATGCAGTCGTTGACAGAATCCTTCAGTCGCTCCCACCTAGCTACAAGAGCTTTGTGATGAACTTCCATATGCAGGGGATGGAAAAGACCATTCCCGAGGTATATTCAATGATGAAATCAGTGGAGGTGGAAATCAAAAAGGAACATCAAGTGTTGATGGTGAATAAAACCACTAAGTTCAAGAAAGGCAAGGGTAAAAAGAACTTCAAGAAGGACAGCAAGGGAGTGGCCGCGCCCGGTAAGCAAGCTGCCGGGAAGAAGCCAAAGATTGGACCCAAGCCTGAGACTGAGTGCTTTTATTGCAAGGGAAACGATCACTGGAAGCGGAACTGCCCCAAGTACTTAGCGGATAAGAAGGCCGGCAATACCAAAGGTATATGTGATATACATGTTATTGATGTGTACCTAACCAGCGCTCGTAGTAGCTCCTGGGTATTTGATACCGGTGCAGTTGCTCATATTTGTAACTCAAAACAGGAACTGCGGAATAAACGGAGACTGGCGAAGGACGAGGTGACGATGCGCGTCGGGAATGGTTCCAAGGTTGATGTGATCGCCGTCGGCACGCTACCTCTACATTTACCTACGGGATTAGTTTTAAACATCAATAATTGTTATTTAGTACCAGCTTTGAGCATGAACATTGTATCTGGATCTCGTTTAATGCGAGATGGCTACTCATTTAAATCTGAGAATAATGGTTGTTCTATTTATATGAGAGGCATGTTTTATGGTCATGCCCTGCTGGTGAATGGTTTATTCTTATTTAATCTAGAACGTGATGTTACACATATTCATATGTGAATGCCAAAAGGTGTAAGGTTGATAATGATAGTCCCACATACTTGTGGCACTGCCGCCTTGGTCACATTGGTGTCAAACGCATGAAGAAACTCCATGCAGATGGACTTTTGGAGTCTCTTGATTACGAATCATTTGACACGTGCGAACCATGCCTCATGGGCAAAATGACCAAGACTCCGTTCTCCGGAACAATGGAGCGAGCAACCAACTTATTGGAAATCATACATACTGATGTGTGCGGTCCAATGAGTGTAGAGGCTCGCGATGGCTATCGTTATGTTCTCACCCTCACTGATGACTTCAGCAGATATGGGTATGTCTACTTAATGAAACACAAGTCTGAGACCTTTGAAAAGTTCAAGGAATTTCAGAGTGAGGTTGAGAATCAACGTGACAGGAAAATGAAGTTCTTACGATCAGATCATGGGGGAGAATATTTGAGTCATGAATTTGGCATGCACTTAAGGAAATGTGGAATAGTTTCACAACTCACGCCGCCTAGAACACCACAACGTAATGGTGTGTCCGAACGTCATAATCGCACCCTATTGGATATGGTGTGATCTATGATGTCTCTTATCGATCTACCGCTATCATTTTGGGGTTATGCTATAGAGACTGCCGCATTCACTTTAAATAGGGCTCCATCGAAATCCGTTGAGATGACACCGTATGAATTGTGGTTTGGTAAGAAACCTAAGCTGTCGTTTCTGAAATTTTGGGGATGCGATGCTTATGTCAAGAGACTTCAACCTGAAAAGCTCGAAACCAAATCGGAAAAACGCGTCTTCATAGGATACCCTAAAGAAACTATTGGGTATACCTTCTACCTCAGATCCGAAGGCAAGATCTTTGTTGCCAAGAATGGATCCTTTCTAGAGAAAGAGTTTCTCTCGAAAGAAGTAAGTGGGAGGAAAGTAGAACTTGATGAAGTATTGCCTCTTGAACCGGAGAGTGGCGCAGCTCAAGAAAATGTTTCTAAGGTGCCTGCACCAACTAGAGAGGAAGTTAATGATGATGATCACGAAACTTTAGATCAAGTTGCTACTGAACTTTGTAGGTCCGCAAGGACACGTTCCGCACCAGAGTGGTATGGAAACCCTGTCTTGGAAATCATGTTGTTAGACAATGGTGAACCTTCAAACTATGAAGAAGCAATGGCGGGCCCAGATTCCGACAAATGGCTGGAAGCCATGAAATCCGAGATAGGATCCATGTATGAAAACGAAGTATGGACTTTGACTGACTTGCCCGATGATCAGCGAGCCATAGAAAATAAATGGATTCTTAAGAAGAAGACAGACACGGATGGTAATGTGACCATCTATAAGGCTCGACTTGTCTCTAAGGGTTATCGACAAGTTCAAGGGGTTGATTACGATGAGACTTTCTCACCCGTAGCGAAGATGAAGTCCGTCTGAATCATGTTAGCAATTGCCGCATTCTATGATTATGAGATATGGCAAATGGATGTCAAAACGGCATTCCTTAATGGTTTCCTTAAGGAAGAATTGTATATGATGCAGTCGGAAGGTTTTGTCGATCCTAAGAATGCTGATAAGGTGTGCAAGCTCCAACGCTCAATCTATGGGCTGGTGCAATCATCTCGGAGTTGGAACATTCGATTTGATGAGATGATCAAAGCGTTTGGGTTTACGCAGACTTATGGAGAAGCCTGTGTTTACAAGAAAGTGAGTGGGAGCTCTGTAGCATTTCTCATATTATATGTGGATGACATACTATTGATGGGAAATGATATAGAATTCTTGGAAAGCATAAATGAATACTTGAACAAGTGTTTTTCAATGAAGGACCTTGGAGAAGCTGCTTATATATTAGGCATCAAGATCTATAGAGATAGATCAAGACGCCTCATTGGTCTTTCACAAAGTACGTACCTTGACAAGATATTGAAGAAGTTCAATATGGATCAGTCCAAGAAGGGGTTCTTGCCTGTATTGCAAGGTATGAGATTGAGCACGGCTCAATGCCCGACCACGGCAGAAGATAGAGAAAATATGAGTGTCGTCCCCTATACCTCGGCCATAGGGTCTATCATGTATGCCATGTTGTGTACCAGGCCTGATGTAAACCTTGCCGTAAGTTTGGTAGGAAGGTACCAAAGTAATCCCGGCATGGAACACTGGACATCGGTCAAGAATATCCTGAAGTACCTGAAGAGGACTAAGGATATGTTTCTCGTTTATGGAGGTGATGAAGAGCTCGTCGTAAAGGGTTACGTCGATGCTAGCTTCGACATAGATCTGGATGACTCTAAGTCACAAACCGGATATGTGTATATTTTGAATGGTGGGGCAGTCAGCTGGTGCAGTTGCAAGCAAAGCATCGTGGCGGGATCTACATGTGAAGCGGAGTACATGGCAGCCTCAGAGGCAACACAAGAAGCAATCTGGATAAAGGAGTTCATTACCGACCTAGGAGTTATTCCCAATGCGTCGGGCCCGATGACTCTCTTCTGTGACAACACTGAAGCTATTGCCCTTGCCAAGGAGCCCAGGTTTCACAGGAAGACCAGGCATATCAAGCGTCGATTCAACTCCATTCGTGAAAATGTTCAAAATGGATACATATATATTTGTAAAGTGCATACGGACCTGAATGTCGCAGATCCGTTGATTAAACCTCTTCCTCGAGCAAAACATGATCAACACCAGAACTCTATGGGTGTTCGATTCATCACAATGTAACTAGATTATTGACTCTAGTGCAAGTGGGAGAGTGTTGGAAATATGCCCTAGAGGCAATAATAAAATGGTTATTATTACATTTCCTTGTTCATGATAATTGTCTATTGTTCATGCTATAATTGTGTTATCCGGAAATCATAATACATGTGTGAATACATAGACCACAACATGTCCCTAGTGAGCCCCTAGTTGACTAGCTCGTTGATCAATAGATGGTTATGGTTTCCTGACCATGGACATTGGATGTCATTGATAACGGGATCACATCATTAGGAGAATGATGTGATGGACAAGACCCAATCCTAAGCATAACGCAAGATCGTGTAGTTCGTCTGCTAGAGCTTTTCTAATGTCAAGTATCTTTTCCTTAGACCATGAGATTGTGCAACTCCTGGATACTGTAGGAATACTTTGGGTGTGCCAAACGTCACAACGTAACTGGGTGACTATAAAGGTGCACAACGGGTATCTTCGAAAGTGTCTGTTGGGTTGGCACGAATCGAGACTGGGATTTGTCACTCCGTATGACGGAGAGGTATCTCTGGGCGCACTCGGTAAGACATCTTCGTAATGAGCTCAATGTGACTAAGGGTTGGTCACGGGATGATGTGTTACGGAATGAGTAAAGTGACTTGCCGGTAACGAGATTGAACGAGGTTCGATGACGCTAGGGTTATTAGGAAGACTTGTATGTGATTACCGAATGTTGTTCGGAGTCCCAGATGAGATCTCGGACATCACGAGGAGTTCCAGAATGGTCTGGAGGTGAAGATTTATATATAGGAAGTTGTCATACGGTCATCGGAAAGGTTCGGGGGCATATCAGTATTGTACCGGGGCCACCGGAGGGGTTCCGGGGGTCCACCGGGAGGGGCCACCTCTCTCGGAGGGCCTCATGGGCCGTAGAGGAAAGGGAACCAGCCCCAAGTGGGTTGGGCACATACCCCCTTGGGCCCATGCACCTAGGGTTGGGGGGGGGGGAAACCCTAGAGGGGGCGCCCCCCTTGCTTGGGGGGCAAGCCACCCTCTTGGCCGCCGCCCCCCTCTAGATCTCATCTAGAGGGGACCGGCCCCCTTCCTCCTTCCCCTATAAATAGAGGGGCAAGGGGAGGGCTGCATACCACATCAAAGGCGCACCCCCTCCCCTCCCCAACACCTCTCCTCCTCCATTAAGAGCTTGGAGAAGCCCTGCCGGAGTACTGCCGCTCCACCACCACCATGCTGTCGTGCTGCTGTTGGAGCTCTCTTCCTCAACCTCTCCCTCCTCCTTGCTGGATCAAGGCGCAGGAGATGTCTCTGCTCCATACGTGTGTTGAACGTGGAGGTGCCGTCCATTTGGCGCTAGGATCATCGGTGATTTGGATCACGTCGAGTACGACTCCATCAATCCCGTTCTCTTGAACACTTCCGCTCGCGATCTACAAGGGTATGTAGATGCACTCCTCTCCCTCTCGTTGCTAGATGACTCCATAGATTGATCTTGGTGATGCATAGAAAATTTTAAATTTCTGCTACGATCCCCAACACTTAGCTCCCTTTCTATCAATAATGTGCAAATCAAATTCTTGTAGCAAGAGAACCCATCTAATAAGTCTAGGTTTAGCATCTTTCTTTTCCATAAGATATTTAATAGCAGCATGATCCGTGTGAATAGTTACTTTAGAATCAACAATATAAGGTCTGAACTTATCACAAGCAAATACAACTGCTAAGAATTCTTTTTCAGTAGTAGCATAATTTCTCTAAGCATTGTCTAGAGTTTTACTAGTATATTGAATAACATTTAATTTCTTATCAACTCTTTGCCCTAGAACAGCAGCTACAGCATAATCACTAGCATCACACATAATTTGAAAGGGTAAATTCCAATCAGGTGGCTGAACAATAGGTGCAGAGATCAATGCTTTCTTAAGTATTTCAAATGCTTCTACGCACTCATCATCAAAAACAAATGGTATATCTTTTTGTAATAAATTAGGCAGAGGCCGAGAAATTTTTGAGAAGTCCTTAATGAACCTCCTATAAAAACCGGCGTGACCAAGGAAACTTCTTATACCTTTGATGTTCTTGGGACATGGCATCTTTTCAATAGCATGAACTTTAGCTTTATCAACTTCAATACCTCATTCAGAAACTTTATGCCCCAAGACTATACCTTCATTAACCATAAAGTGGCACTTCTCCCAATTCAAGACAAGGTTAGTTTCTTTACTTCTCTGCAAAACTCGATCAAGGTTGCTTAAGCAATCATCAAAAGAGGATCCATAGACGGAGAAATCGTCCATGAAAACCTCACAAATCTTTTCACAAAAGTCAGAGAATATAGCGATCATGCATCTTTGGAAGGTAGCAGGTGCATTACATAAACCAAAAGGCATACGTCTATAAGCAAAAGTACCGAATGGGCAAGTAAAATTGGTCTTAGATTGATCATCAGCTCACACAGGTATTTGAGAGAAACCAGAATAACCATCTAGAAAGCAAAAATGTGTATGTTTGGATAATCTTTCTAGCATTTGATCAATAAAAGGTAAGGGGTAATGATCCTTTTTAGTAGCCTTATTTAATTTGCGGAAATCAATTACCATCCTATAACCTGTAATAATTCTCTGCGGAATCAATTCATCTTTATCATTAGGAACGACAGTAACACCTCCCTTTTTTGGGACACAATGGACAAGACTTACCCACTGACTATCAGCAACGTGATAAATTATACCTGCCTCAAGGAGCTTTAGTATTTCCTTTCTTACCACTTCTTTCACCTTAGGATTCAGCCGTCGTTGGTGATCACGAACTGGTTTGGCATATTTCTCCAAATTTATTTGGTGTTGACATAGTGTGGGACTAATGCCCTTAAGATCATCAAGAGTATATCCAATAGCAGTACGGTGCTTCTTTAGAGTTTTCAATAATCTCTCTTCTTCATGCTCTGAAAGGTTAGCACTAATAATAAAAGGATATATATTTTTCTCATCAAGATAAGCATATTTAAGAGTATCAGGTAACGGTTTGAGCTCAAACACGGGATCACCCTTGGGTGGAGGAGGATCCCCTAGGATTTCGACAGGCAAATTATGTTTCAGGATGGGTTCCTATTTAAAGAATACTTCATCTATTTCCCTTCTTTCATTCATAAACATATCATTTTCATGGTCTAGCAAATATTGTTCTAAAGGATCACTAGGAGGCACGACAATAGAAGCAAGACCAATAATTTCATCTTCACTAGGCAATTCCTCTTCACGGTGTTGTCTACGAAATTTAGAGAAATTAAATTCATGAGACATATCACCTAAACCAATAGTAACAACATCCTTTTCGCAATCTATCTTAGCATTAACTGTGTTCAAGAAGGGTCTACCAAATATAATGGGACAAAAGCTATCTTGTGGGGAACCAAGAACAAGAAAATCAGCAGGATATTTAGTTTTCCCACACAAGACTTCAACATCTCTAACAATTCCAATTGGTGAAATAGTATCTCTATTGGCAAGTTTAATTGTGACATCAATATCTTCCATCTCAGCAGGTGCAATATCATGCATAATTTCTTTGTATAAGTCATGAGGTATAGCACTAGCACTGGCACCCATATCACATAAGCCATGATAACAATGATCTCCTATTTTAACAGAAATAACAGGCATGCCTACCAAAGATCTAGGTTTATCTTTAGCAAAAGGTTTAGCAATTCTAGCAGTCTTATCACGGAAATAAATAACATGCCCATCAATACTATCAGACAAGAGATCTTTAACAATAGCAATATTAGGTTCAACTTTAATTTGCTCAGGAGGTGTATAGGTTCTAATATTGCTTTTACAAACCATAGTTGAAGCTTTAGCATGATCTTTTATCCTAACAGGAAAAGGTGGTTTCTCAACATAAGCAGTAGGAACAATAGGATCATTATAAGTGACAGTCTTTCCTTCAACTTTAATAGGTGCAGCTACTTTTACTTCTATGGGAGGATGATATTTAAACCACTTCTCCCTAGGGAGATCAATATGAGTAGCAGAAGACTCACAGAAAGAAGCTACTATTTCAGAGTCAAGTCCATATTTAGTGCTAAATTTACGGAAAACATCGGTATCCATAAATGATTTAACAAAATCAAACTTAGGTGTCATACCTGACTCCTTACCTTCGTCGAGGTCCCAATCTTTAGAGTTGCGTTTAATTCTTTCCAATAAATCCCATTTGAATTCAATAGTCTTCATCATAAAAGAGCCAGCATAAGAAGTATCGAGCATGGTGCGATTGCTATCAGAAAGCCGAGCATATAAATTTTGAATAATTATTTCTCTTGAGAGCTCATGATTGGGGCAAGAATATAACATTGATTTAAGCCTCCCCCAAGCTTGAGCGATGCTTTCTCCTTCGCGAGGCCAAAAATTATATATATAATTGCGATCACGATGAACAAGATGCATAGGATAAAACTTCTGATGAAATTCCAATTTCAATCGTTTGTAGTTCCATGATCCCATATCATCACATAGCCTATACCATGTCAATGCATCTCCCTTCAAAGATAAAGGGAAGACCTTCTTCTTAATGACATCCTCGGGCACACCTGCAAGCTTAAATAATCCACAAACTTCGTCCACATATATTAGGTGCTCATCAGGATGCATTGTCCCGTCTCCTGCAGAAGGATTAGCTAGCAGTTTTTCTATCATACCCGAAGGAATCTCAAAGTAGACATTTTCATTTTCAGTAGGTTCAATAGGTTGACGAGAAACTATTTGCTCTATTGATCGGGGTGAAGATACCCCGAACACGCCCCTCAGAGGATTACTTTCCATAGTAACAAGTGACAATAAATTTCAGCACACTATATAAATTTTTCCTTACAAAATTCCACCTACCAAAGGCGCTTCACTCCCCGGCAACGGCACCAGAAAAGAGTCTTGATGACCCACAAGTATAGGGGATCTATCGTAGTCCTTTCGATAAGTAAGAGTGTCGAACCCAACGAGGAGCAGAAGGAAATGATAAGCGGGTTTTAGCAAGGTATTCTCTTCAAGCACTAAAATTATAGGTAACATATAGTTTGTTGATAAGATAATTGGTAACGAGCAACAAGTAACAAAAGTAAATAAAGTGCAGCAAGGTGGCCCAATCCCTTTTGTAGCAAAGGACAAGCCTGGACAAACTCTTATATGATGTGAAGCGCTCCTGAGGACACATGAGAATATCGTCAAGCTAGGTTTCATCACGATTATATGATTCACGTTCGGTACTTTGATAATTTGGTATGTGGGTGGACCGGTGCTTGGGTACTGCCCTTACCTGGACAAGAATACCACTTATGATTAACCTCTATTGCAAGCATCCGCAACTACAACAAAAGTATTAAGGCAAACCTAACCATAGCATGAACCATATGGATCCAAATCAGCCCCTTATGAAGCAACACATAAACTAGGGTTTAAGCTTCTGTCACTCTAGCAACCCATCATCTACTTATTACTTCCCAATGCCTTCCTCTAGGCCCAAATAATGGTGAAGTGTCATGTAGTCGACGTTCACATAAAACCACTAGAGGAGAGACAACATACATCTCATCAAAATATCGAACGAATACCAAATTCACATGACTACTAATAGCAAGACTTCTCCCATGTCCTCAGGAACAAACGTAACTACTCACAAAGCGTATTCATGTTCATAATCAGAGGGGTATTAATATGCATATAGGATCTGAACATATGATCTTCCACCAAATAAACCAACTAGCATCAACTACAAGGAGTAATTGACACTACTAGCAACCCACAGGTACCAATCCCGGACTTGGAGGCAAGAATTGGATACAAGAGATGAACTAGGGTTTGAGAGGAGATGGTGCTGGTGAAGATGTTGATGGAGATTGACCCCCTCCCGATGAGAGGATCGTTGGTGATGACGATGGCGATGATTTCCCCCTCCCAGAGGGAAGTTTCCCCGGCAGAACAGCTCCGCCAGAGCCCTAGATTGGTTCCGCCAAGGTTCCGCCTCGTGGCGGCGGAGTCTCGTCCGGAAAGATGGCTTATTATTTTTTCCTCAATGAAAGATTCCATATAGCAGAAGATGGGCATCGGAGGGCCACCGGGTGGCCCACGAGGTAGGGGGCGCGCCCAGGGGGGTAGGGCGCGCCCCCTCCCTCGTGGGCAGGGTGTGGCCCCCTCTAGAACTTCTTGCGCTCATTATTTATTATATATTCTAAAAATGACTTCCGTGAAGTTTCAGGACTTTTGGAGCTGTGCAGAATAGGTCTCTAATATTTGCTCCTTTTCCAGCCCAGAATCCCAGCTGCTGGCATTCTCCCTCTTTATGCAAACCTTGTAAAATAAGAGAGAATAGGCATAAGTATTGTGACATAATGTGTAATAACAGCCCATAATGCAATAAATATTGATATAAAAGCATGATGTAAAATGGACGTATCAGACGCCACCGTCGACACCGTCCATCCCAGCCTCGGCTGAGACCTCGAATGGCTGTGCCCGAGCCCGTGCTTTTGAACGCACCATCCCACGCTCCTTTTGATCGCCCGTAGCCCCGTCCTCGATGAGGCCCGAAGCCAACCGCCACCCACGCTCGTCGTCGGCGCCGCTCCGGCAACCCCCGCCCCCGCTGCTGCCGCGGTTCGAAGTGCGCCGTCCCCCTGCGCCTGTAGATGCTCGGTGGTCCAAACGTCCCCCGGTGGCCATTTTTTGACCATGTCCGCCCCGTGCCGCCGTCTGAATGGTCGCCGCCAGCGCGCCACCGCCGCCAGCCGACGTGGCCAGCCTGGGGCCACCACTTGGGTCACTAACCAGTGGCCCCAGGGCCCTCTTTGACTTGTTGACAGCGGTCAACGTGCTGACTGGGCAGCACCAACCACTGACATGTGGGCCCCCTCTGTTAAATAGTCTAATAAACATTTTATAAATAAAAGTAATTAGATTAACCTAAACACTCATTGACACCCGGGGCCCACACCCCTAATTAACCCTGCTAGATTAGTTTAATCCACTGTTATACTAACAGAGGCTGACATGTGGGTCCCAGTGGCCCCACTGGTCAGGTTTGACTTGGTCAGCCGCTCTATTGACTGCTGACATCATCAACATGTCATGCTGACGTCATATTCCATTTCTGTTAATATTAATAATTCCAGAATATTGTTTAAAACTTTGAAAAATCATATAAAATAATCCGTAACTCAGATGAAAAAGTTTTATACATGAAAGTTGCTTAGAAAAATCCAAACAATCCGAATATGCGGTCTGTTCATCTGTCACATGCCCCTAGCATGCTGAACATGGAACATTCCCCCTCCGGTCATCTGTGTGACACAGGTCCGGAACCGGGAATACCTTCCCGGTTGAATTCCCCCTTCACCTATATCGTGTAGCCATACGTTAGGTCACACCCGGCACATCATATTGCCATGTTATGCTTCGTGATGCTGTGTTTGCTTTATATTTATTGTTTCTTCCCCCTCTTCTCTCCGGTAGACCCCGAGACCGATGCCGCCCCTGTGATCGATTATGTCGACGACGACACTTCTTCCTTTTCAGCAGAGCTTCCAGGCAAGCAAACCCCCCTTGAGCATTCCGATATCGCCCATTTCTTTTCCTCTCATGCTTGCATTAGAACTGCTACTGCTTTATGTATGATCCTACTCTGATGCATAGCCTATTTTTGTTACGTGCTTTCATACCTTACCTGCTTATCCTAAACTGCTTAGTATAGGTTGGTTAGAGATCCATCAGTGACCCCACCTTGTCCTAGATGCCTCACTTTATGTCCAATGACTCGATCAATGTGATCGACGTCCAGGCCCCGACACCGCACATCACCCCCCCTAGTTGTACGACTCTGCAGAGTTACCATCGAGTGCCGAGGGTGGAACCTCTTACATCACTCCTGATGAGATCTCTTTAGTGTAGCTATATGGTCGAGGTCATCGAGGGTGATTTCCTCCTTAACCACTTCCATTACGGCTCCGTCGTGCAACCCCTCAATTGTGAACCTCGTGGGTGGATCCTCTTACGTTCACCTTGAAGATAATATCGAGTGGAATTCACCGGGGGTGATTCCTCGGGTTTTCCCCTTGGTGTTAGATGCACAGTTACTATGGTTACTATGAATTTACACTGGACCATGTTACTAAAGACGGGTCGACCCTGAGGGGTACCCGCGAGATACTTACGAGCCGTGGCCGGGCATTCTTAGCCCTTGCTGCAAGTACTCGAGACGGGGCGATGGGGTCACATCGATCGTGAGTCTCTGCTTGTTACCGCGTGCTCCTAATACACTACGATTTGGATATTTGATCCGAGGGGCCTCTGGCCTGATAGCACTAACCATCACGTGGGCATTGTATGGGCGTTCTGCGTCGTATGCATCAGCCGAAGCTTATTAGACGTCAGCGACTGAGCGGCGCGCGCCGGGTTGGACTAGTAAGCTCCTGCCTTTTTCAGGAGGTAGCTAGGTCAGCTCACCACCCGCCCACGCAACATGCAGGAGTTCCCAGGGCGATGGCCGCCCAAGACCCCTGGGGGCATAGGTTCAGTCCGACGTGCTTGACCTCTCTATTAAGCCTAGGTCGGGTTGCGCCGTATTGTTTGGCCGAGGCCGGGCATGACCCAGGAAAGTGTGTCTGACCAGAGTTAATCGAGCATGGTGGGTAAGTTGGTGCACCCCTGCAGGGAAGAAAACATCTATCGATAGCCTATCCTACGGTAACAGACACTTGGAGTTGTATCCTGATCAATACAACTAGAACTGGATACTTGAGATGAGACATGGATATGAGAAATGGATAGTATGGCTCTGGGATTGCTTTCTCGCAGAGAGTCGAGAAAGGATCTCTGGCCGAGGTTGATAACACTACTACTACTTTACATTATGTTGATCTATACTCTTCTATATGCTACAAGATGCTTGAAGATGCTTGAAGATGCTAGTCTTCGATAGGCTAGGCTTTCCCCTTCTCTTCTGGCATTCTGCAGTTTAGTCCACAGATACAACCCATTCATTTGATACAGATGCATACTTAGTTTAGATCTGATGTAAGTCTTGTGAGCACTTTGGATGAGTACTCACGGTTGCTTTGCTACCTCTTTTCCCCCCATACCCGATTGTTGCGATTAGATGACGGATCCTAGGAGCCAGACGACACCACTGATGATTACTACTACCCTGAGGGTGCCTACTACAACGTGACGACCACTGACGACTTGGAGTAGTTAGGAGGCTCCCAGGTAGGAGGCCTTGCCTGTTCATTCGTTGTTGCTTTTGTGCTAGCCTTCTTAAGGCAGAATTGTTTAACTTATGTCTGTACTCAGATATTGTTGCTTCCGCTGACTCTTGTGTATTCGAGCTTATGTATTCAAGCCCTCGAGCCCCTTGGCTTGTAATATAAAGCTTGTATTATTTTAATTTGTGTCTAGAGTTGTGTTGTGATATCTTCTCGAGAGACCTTGATCTTGATCGTACACATTTGCGTGTATGATTAGTGTACGATTGAATCGAGGGCATCACAAGTTGGTATCAGAGCTGACTGCCTATAGGTAGCCTCCTTTCCAAGCTCCTTGGCCGAAGTTGAGTCTAGTCATTGCAAAACTTTTAACTAACATGGCCGTGCGGCTTACGGGCCCATGTCGTCATATGGGTGGTATTAGGATCTTTTATTCCTCGTCTATACTTTGGGATTCTGATCTCTCTTCTATTCAAGTTAAATGAATTTTGCTAAATCTAACATTAGGATCTCGTGATCACTTTCACCCAGAGAGCACCTTATTACCGATGATCGTCTGCTGCACCAGAAGTTTCCGAGGTTACTCTATGATGTTCTCCCAAGACACTCATACCCACCGCCTTTGCAAATTCCCTACCACTGTTATATCCCTATTGATAACTGCTTACACCTGCCATTCTTACATTCAATCCCATTGATCTTGTTATTACAAGATTCCTTGAACTGCTCTTCGTTGTTCCGAGAATCCCATGAGCTTACTGCCTTGCAATTCCTTGTCACCTGAATACCCCTACGGATAACTTTGTGCTCCTATCGAGTATCCGCTCATCCTCAGTTGATTCATGTACTTCACAAAAGTCTTCGTAATACCATTCGTTCTTGTGAAAATCCCCAACACCCTATTGTTCTTGAATTTCTTGCTTGCTTGCATTATGGTTAATACCATAAGTCTAGTAATCTTATTGTCATCATTTGTCTTTATCATTTTGAGTCTGTTGATACAATATGTTGCGAATGCTCACAATCCTCAATTAGATCCTAGAATTCATCCTTCCGGCTCAGACGTCATTTTAACATGCACTGGATCTCGACCAATCAAATCGCCGTCAATTGTACCCCTAAGGCTATTCTACCTATCCATCCCTAATCAGAGCATTGCTTCTGATCCCTTGTCTTGGAATTCATAATTCCTTTGCAATTGAGCTTTGAGTTAGTCAGTTGTTTCTATAATCTGATCTCCTTGCATTCTTTCTTCCTCTGGTTGAGTACTGATGCTCACATCAGATCCCTTGTGGACCATCAGACCCCTTTTTCGGATTTTATCCGACAACGTCCTTCATATTCAATAAGCTTGTGAGCCTTTCCTCGGATACATAATGCTTTTGGTAAATTGTATCCTATCCTTTCTCAAGCATGCTCTACTACCGATCTCGTGTTATTTATTATTTAAATTAATGATATATGTTCCTAAGATGCCCCGATGGGTTGAACCCATGCCTTCCCTAATCTGTGTGAACTCGAAAGTTATGCGGGTTTTACTCTACTGGCTTTTCGTCAGATAAAATTTCAATACTACAACTTCATCAAGAGCGAGAAGTAAAATGAAAGGTTATGCATTGTAGAAGTGGGAGTCGACCCTGAACCTTTGTGTTCATGCCCACGGACACGGTGTGGAACTTATCATGAAAGCTTCTTGCAAGGATATTTAATCATTTGAATAATTCTTCTGGTATCGTAAAGTGGATCCCTTGCAGTTATGGTCCCGACCATATTTCCTCCTTGATCCCATTTACTGGGTAAGTTAAAATTACTTACCCCTGCAAATAATTTCCCCCGTCCAACCTCTACTCCAATTTACCTTCTGGCATTACACCTAGTACTTGATACTAGGAACCTTTATACCCCATCACATCATTCCTAGCCTGATCGGCTATATTTTTATCATGTCAACTTTTTAACTATGCTACCTGGTCCTTATACCTGGAGCAACTTCCGATGAAGACCTAAGCTTACGTCGATCTTCCTCATCTTATCAGTTTGCCTTGAATAGCAAGCTTAATTTCGAGTTTGTGTTGTACCCATGGTTCCTATAACCTTTCGCTTCATCATTCCTTTGACTGGATGTCATTGCCGATCGATTACATCTTCATGAAATCTCTCAACACATGTGTCGTGATCATCATCAACATTCTGAGCTTTTCCAGGATATCAATTGAATTCATGATGAGAAACACCATCCTTGCCTCTCGATGGTTTGTGTCAGCACCAACAACATTCTTGTCTTCCCCCAACACAAACTTGTTCATATAATTTTGGAAATACATCCTTTTTGGCATGTCGATGGATTGTGGCTGAGCCCATCAGCCGCACCCTCATCTTTTCCCTTCTAAAATTGTATGACTTATTTTCTAAGTTGTTTCCGATGGATCCTTGGTGTATCCAAAGTCTGACCTTTGCTTGAAACCATGTCAATGCTATCTCGAAGCATGTCTGTGGTAATCCAATCTCCAATAGGAACGTTTGAAGCACGATATTAAATATTCTTTATCAATTATCCAAACATCGTTGTAGGGGTAATGTCATGAAATTTCTTTCCCCTTACCCAAATGGTTTTATACTTCTATCCTGTCATGGATATCATGCTCTGCTTGTCCTTGGGAAGGATATACCCTGAAATATGTGTGTAAACACATTTTCCTTTCCATTGTTTTGTTTAATCTGACAATTACATTTTCCTTCCCATTGGTTTGTTTAAACCTTATCATGATCTATATTATATAAGTAGTAATATTTCCCTGCTTATGTAAACACCTCGTCGTATCGCTTTGTTAGTAAGACCCTGTTACTATTGTTGATGACATTCCGGTAGCCACCGATGGACGAGAACTTTGCCTAATGGCCTGCCTCGTTCAACAAGCATGATAATGGTTCTCTTCGTCCCTCGGCCTTGGTACCAACGTTGTTGCCGACATAACTGGCATGATACCCTCTAACATGCCTTGCTATCATGACCGTTCAAGATGTCATCGCTCCTTCTATTTTAACCCACATGGTGGGCCCATAACCCACAGTTTCACAGGATCGGAACCTGACTCTCCCGTATATCCTTTATTCCGAAGTATCATTTGCTTTTGGCTTTGTGTGTTGTCACGAGCCACCACCCAAGAGATGATCTATTACCGATGCTCTGACCCCCCTTGTGGGAGTCCTGGATTAGGGGGTCTCCGGACAGCCGGACTATATCCATTGGCCGGACTGTTAGACTATGAAGATACAGAATTGAAGACTTCGTCTCGTGTCCGGATGGGACTCTACTTGGCGTGGAAGGCAAGCTAGGAAATACGGATATGTATATCTCCTCCTTTGTAACCGACCTTGTGTAACCCTAACCTCTCCGATGTCTATATAAACCGGAGGGTTTTAGTCCATAGGACAACATACAATCATACCATAGGCTAGCTTCTAGGGTTTAGCCTCTCCGATCTCGTGGTAGATCTACTCTTGTACTACCCATATCATCAATATTAATCAAGCAGGACGTAGGGTTTTACCTTCATCAAGAGGGCCCGAACCTGGGTAAAACATTGTGTCCCCTGCCTCCTGTTACCATCCGCCTTAGACGCACAGTTCGGGACCCCCTACCCGAGATCCGCCGGTTTTGACACCGACATTGGTGCTTTCATTGAGAGTTCCTCTGTGTTGTCGCCATTAGGCTTGATGGCTCCTACTATCATCAATGGCGATGCAGTCCAGGGTGAGACTTTTCTCCCCGGACAGATCTTCGTGTTCGGCGGCTTTGCACTGCGGGCCAATTCGCTTGGCCGTCTGGAGCAGATCGAGAGTTACGCCCCTGGCCACCAGGCCAGGTTTGGAAGCTTAAACTACACGACCGATATCCGTGGAGACTTGATCTTCGACGGATTCGAGCCCCTGCCTTGTGCGTCACGCGGTCACGATGAGTACGATTTTGCTCTACCATCGGACAGTGTTCAGGAGATCGCACAGGCAACTGCTCCGACCCTCAATTCGGAACCAGTTGCGCCGTCCATGGATGGGTGGATAGACCCCGCCACGGAGGCCTTACCCTCAGCGGCGATCGAGCCAAACATCGACCTTACCTTGCACGAGAGCCGTGTTGTTAAACTGCCGGATCCTTCTCCGGCCACGGACTCCGAACCGCATGCACCCGTTCCTATCGAATCCGATTGGGCGTTGATCATGGAGTTTACCTCCGCGGATGTTTTTCAGCACTCGCCCTTTGGCGACATACTGAACTCGTTAAGGTCTCTCTCCTTGTCAGGAGGATCCTGGCTGAACTATGTCCGGCAGGACTGGGATGCGGACGACGAAAAAATTCGCGGCCCACCCACCACCCACTTAGTAGCCACTGTCGATGACTTAACGGACATGATCGACTTTGATTCCGAAGACATCGACGGTATGGACGACGATGCGGGAGACGAAGAGGAACCACTGCCCACGGGGCACTGGACAACCACCTCATCATACGATATATACATGGTGGATACACCCAAAGAAGGCAATGGCGACGAGATAGCAGAGGATGACCCCTCCAAGAAGCAACCCAAGCACCGACGTAAGCGGCGCCGCTCTAAGTCCCACCAAAGCAAAAGTGGTGATACCGTCACAGGAGATAATAATACTCCGGATAGTGCCGAAGACAACAACAATCCCCTCCAGCAAGATTTAGAGCAGGAGGATGGAGGAGCCAGCCCTCCTGAGAGAGCGGCGGATGGAGAGGCGGAGGATGATAATTACATGCCCCCCTCCGAAGATGAGGCAAGCCTCGGCGATGATGAATTCGCCGTGCCAGAGGATCCCGTCGAACAAGAGCGCTTCAAATGCCAGCTTATAGCCACAACAAATAGCCTTAAGAAAAAGTAGCAACAACTTCAAGCTGATCAGGATCTGCTAGCTGATAGATGGACTGAAGTCCTCGCGGCCGAGGAATATAAAATCGAGCGCCCCTCCAAGAGTTACCCAAAGTGCAGGTTGCTACCCCGACTGGAGGAAGAAGCGTATCACGCGGCTGATCGGCCACCTTGTGGCCGCGATAGAGAGGCATTCCATCCAAAAACTCAGCCTGCACCCCAACACCATTGAAATAAAAAGGCATGGGGAGATACGCCAGACCTACGAGACATACTGGAGGACAAAGCAAAGCATGCAAGATCGATCTACGGATCACGAGGGCGCGCCACTATGCGAGACGATAAACGTCACACCGGAAACAGTAAAAGTAAATCCGGCCGGGCCGAACACAGCAGGCAAGACCCATTCGAGCTGCGTCGCGATATAGCCCAATACAGAGGCGCCGCACACCCCTTATGCTTCACAGAATAAGTAATGGATCATCAAATCCCAGAAGGTTTCAAACCTGTAAATATTGAATCATACGACGGCACAACAGATCCCGCGGTATGGATCGAGGATTTCCTCCTCCACTCCACATGGCCCGCGGTGATGACTTACACGCCATCAAATACCTCCCACTAAAGCTCAAGGGACCAGCGTGGCATTGGCTTAACAGCTTGCCACCAGAGTCCATTAGCTGTTGGGAAGATCTGGAAGCCGCATTCCTCGACAACTTTCAGGGCACTTATGTGCGGCCACCAGATGCCGATGACTTGAGCCACATAATTCAGTAGCCAGAAGAATCGGCCAGGCAATTCTGGACTCGGTTCCTAACAAAGAAAAATCAAATCGTCGACTGTCCGGATGTAGAGGCCCTAGTGGCTTTCAAACACAACATCCGCGATGAATGGCTAGCCCGGCACCTTGGTCAGGAAATGCCGAAATCTATGGCAGCCCTCACGACACTCATGACCCACTTTTGTGCGGGAGAAGACAGCTGGCTGGCTCGCAGTAATAACATATCAAAGAACCATGGTACTTCGGATACCAAGGACGGCAATAGCAGGTCACGTTGCAACAAACATAACGCCGCATTAACAGCGATAATACCGAGGATACGGCAGTCAATGCCAGATTCAAAGGCTCTAAACCCGGTCAGCGGAAAAATCCATTCAAACAAAGTACGCCGTGTCCGTCCAGCTTGGACTGTATACTCGTGTCCAATACACGACACCCCAGACAGGCCAGCCAATCACACCAACAGGGATTGTTGGGTGTTCAAGCAGGCCGACAAGTTAATTGCCGAAAACAAGGACAAGGGGCCACATAGCGATGACGAGGAGGAGCCCCGGCAGCCGCACACCGGAGGACAGAAGAGGTTTCCCCCACAAGTGCGGACGGTGAACATGATATACGCAACCCACATCCCCAAGAGGGAGCGGAAGCATGCGCTCAGGGACATATATGCGTTGGAGCCAGTCGCCCCAAAGTTCAACCCGTGGTCCTCCTATCCGATCACTTTCGATCGCAGGGATCATCCCACTAGTATCCGTCATGGCGGATTCGCTGCACTGGTTCTGGACCCAATCATTGACGGATTTCACCTCACTCGAGTCCTTATGGATGGCGGCAGCAGCCTAAACCTGCTTTATCAGGACACAGTGCACAAAATGGGTATAGACCCCTCAAGGATCAAACCCACAAAAACGACCTTTAAAGGCGTCATTCTAGGCATAGAGGCCCATTGCACAGGCTCAATTACATTGGAAGTGGTCTTCGGATCCTCGGATAACTTCCGAAGTGAAGAATTAATCTTCGATATAGTCCCGTTCCGCAGTGGTTATCATGCACTGCTCGGGCGAACCGCATTTGCGAGATTCAATGTGGTACCGCATTATGCATAGCTCAAGCTCAAGATGCCAGGACCTCGCGGGGTTATTACAGTCAATGGAAACACAGAGCGCTCTCTCCGAACGGAGGAGCACACCGCGGCCCTCGCAGCAGAAGCGCAAAGCAGCCTCTCAAGGCAATCCACCGGTTCGGCGTTTCAAGACCCGGACACCTTCAAGCACGCTCGGAGCAATCGACAACTAGACCGCCTGGCGTGATCTGTGCTCGCGTAGCAATGCGGCCCCCACCCCAGTCCCAGCCAAACGGCGAAACTCGTGCCACACGTACATAATTACGCATTAAAAATACCATGGGCACAGGTGGGGAGGGGGGCACAACTACGACACGCCCCAAGACACAGCTTAAACCGCACTAGGGGCTTCCCGTTTGGTTATTTTTCTCTTTTTCAGGACCTTAATCTCTGGAAACCCTGTCCGACAGCACTATTGCCTAACACATGATGCAGCAACCAAGGAGGCAGAAAGCTACGTCACACCACGGAATTCCCAGGTGGATTACAATAACGAGGGAAATATTTGATTTAATACTATTCCCCAGCTTGCCCTTGGAAGGGAAATAGTCCTACTCTTTGCTTATCGCACCATCTGTATCATTCTGCTTTAATGCACCTTTTTGAATAAACAATGCATAACATTACGACTATTATTGCATTATTGTTATATATATATGTGTTCATTAATGACGCCTTGCAACCGTACACTTTGGTATGGCTAATACACCAGGGGCTTACGTACCCCACAATATGGTGTGAAAAGTCCGAACACTTTCACAAGTGCGGCACCCTGAACTTATAGCATTATATGCATTAGCTCCAAATCATGTCTTTGGTCAAATGTTGGGTTTGCCTGGCTCCTATGTTTTGGTACCTTATGTTCCGCTCTATCGGCTAAGCTAGCGCTAGGAGAACTACTGCGATTGTGCCCTGGTTCTGCTGGGTTGAGCACCTCAGTAGAGAAATCTAAAACTGACTGTCATGATAAGGCGAGAGACTGGTCGCTGTTCGGCGAGGTTTTTGAGTCCCTAAAGACTTATGCTGCTTAGAGCGAGGGGCCGGCCCTGTCCGGCTTAAAGGCGTGTATCGCGCCCCGAATTTGGCCTTCCGAATACCAGGGGCTTCGCTGAAATTTAAAATTATAGAATTCTATGGCTAAGTGAGAGTGATAAAGCATTATTAGTCCAGTTGCCTTGTTCGTTGTGCTGAGCACCTCCCTCGAAGGACCCAAACATGGGAACAAGAGTGCTCAGGTTTATCCCGAACACCCCAGCACTTGTGGCGTGGGGGCAGAAGCCGAGGACTAGCCATCTCTCAGATTGGATAAACAGCCAAACAGAAGGTAATATTTTAAATTCACACAAGCGTTGCATAGCGCATATGAAACAAGTTTTCATCATACAGGATCAAACGAGCAAATTTACTCAAATATTACATCCTTTGAACATTCGTCCGCTACAAGACATGCACCCTTTAGGACACCCTGATAATAAATTTTGGGGGTGCGATGCTCCTTGCCCTGCGGCGGCCCTTCCTTGATTAGCTTCACGGCGTCTAGCTTGGCCCATTGCACCTTCACGCGGGTGAAAGCCCGGCGTGCACCTTCGATGCAGACGGACCGCTTGACGACCTCCAGCCGTGGGCAGGCATCCACAAGCCGCCTCACCAGGCCGAAGTAGCTGTTCGGAAGGGCGTTGCCAGGCCACAGCCGGACTATAAGGCCCTTCATGGCCTGCTCGGCCGCCTTGTGCAGCTCGACCAGCTGCTTTAGCTGGTCGCTCAGAGGCATCGGGTGTTCGGTCCCAGTATATTGAGACCAGAACAGCTTCTCCGTTGAGCTTCCCTCCTCGGCCTGGTAAAACTGTGCGGCATCCGACACGCTGCGGGGCAAATCTGCGAATGCTCCTAGAGAGCTCCAAATTCGGGTAAGTAATCGGTAATTTACTTTTACATGCTTGCTCTGCATATAGAATGCCTTGCCCGCCGCTATCTTCTTCATTGCGTCGATCTCCTGGAGGGCCTTTTGGGCTTCGGCCTTGGCACTTTTTGTGCTCTCGAGGGCTGCGACAAGCTCAGACTCTCGCATCTTCGAGTCAAGCAACAACGCCTCGTGCTTCGTCACGAGAGCCTGGAGCTCTTGCTGCACCTCGCCCACTCGAGCCTCTTGCTTTTCTCGCTTGGTGCGCTCCTTGGCCGCTTTATCTTCGGCCTCAGACAGCGCTTGCTTTAGGGTCGCCACTTCGGTCGTGGCCCCTGGCAAATTCATGATGATCCTGTCATTTTGCAATCGCACTCTTTTTATACATATCCGCAGACTAGGTACTACTTACCTTTGTTCTCCTCGAGCTGCCTCTTAGCAAGGCCGAGCTCGTCCTGGGACCCTTTAAGGTCCTGCTTCAGTATGACGACCTCCGCAGTCAGTGCGGCGGATGCCAGCAGCGAAGCCTGCATATGCATATTGACATACTCATATTAGACTCCTGCGATATTGTTTGATCCCCTGTTCGGCTTTTCTTTGTGAACACCGAATAGAGCATCATGGGCTACTGTCTATGCGGTAATATTTTCCTATATTTTAAACACTTACCTCAAAGCATGTTAGAAGGATGGCACAGGCTTCAGTCAATCCGCTCTTGGCGGACTGAACCTTCTGGATCACCGCACTCATGATAGTGTGGTGCTCCTCATCGATGGAAGCGTTGCGAAGCGCTTCCAGCAGATTGTCCGGCGCCTCTGGATGGACAGAGGTCACCGGTGCAGGCGTCTCGCCCCTCTTAGAAGGAGGCCACCTGCCCAAGTCCGGAACCACTGGCGGTTCTGGCGCGGTGTTCGGCTGAGGGCCGAACTCGGAGCTCTCAGGGGCCTTGTCCCCTTGGCTCCCGGAGTCCGGGAGGCCGCCTTGAGGCGCCTCCGGGACTGTCTCCCCTCGACCCGGTGCCTCGTGAGACAGCACCTCGGCGTCGTCCGCAGGATGAGGGGAGGTGGCGGTCGGGACTGGATCACTATCCATATCCGACGAGCCCAGGGAACCGTCTGATGATACATCGATACGGGCTCGGGGCGGCTTGCATAATCATATTTCGGAGTTAGGTGAAGTAGTGCGGCAAAGGAATACTATGAGTTACTCTGGTATCCGAATACTTACGACTTCCCCAGGGGCTTGGCCCTGGGCAGCCACTCGTCTTCGCCGTCGGCGGCGGTGGTAGAGCAGTCCGGAAGGAGAGTCTTCCCCTTCTTGGACCCTTCGGCCTCCCCAGTTGGGGCGGCCTTCACTACAAAAAAATACACTTCCGTGATGATACGTGTTTGTCACAGTAGGTCGCTTTTTTTGTCATGCATGTACATCCATGACAAATTTATGACAGAACCAAGATAGTCATACCTGTGCTGTCGTAGAAGTGTTCCATGACATTACCAAAATTATCATCACGGAAGTGTCCACTTCCATGACGATAAATCGCGCGTCACAGAAGTGCTTTCGTCAAGGGTGACCGACACGTGGCATCCACCATAACGGAACACCGTTAAGCTATCGGGTCGGGTTTTGGATCCGATAACCCGTTAACAGCCCCGACCAATGGGAAATTTCCATGTGTAAAATTCTTATTGGCCGGACGAAACACGTGTCAGCTCATTAGTTGGTCAGATAGGCGCCTATGATACGTCGACACGTGGCACGTCCCAACAGAGGCCCATTCCTGTGAAAAGTCCGGCCCGTTTGACTTGGTGAAAAGCTGGCGGGCCGGCCCATGGAAAGCCTGTTAACGGCCTGTTCGCATATAGCCCATTTACAGCCTGCTAACCCAAGGCCCGTTACGCCCTATCCTAATTAGGCCCAGTAGCGTCATCTGGGCCATTCAATATGATTCCAGCCCGATTTCACTTCTGGCCCATGTATGGCCCATGATGTCTTTCGGCCCATATGAGGACCTATGTAACTCTTGGCCTATTAACGGCCCGTGGTGAAACTGGCCCGTAATGAACAGTGTATCACTTTACACCCATTAACGGCCCGTGGTGAAACTGGCCCGTAATGAATAGTGTATCACTTTATATCCGTTAACGGCCCGTTATTCCGTTGGGCTGTTTCCAGCCCATGTTATCTTTCGGCCTTCTCAGAGCTCATTTATTCTTGGGCTCATTTCCAGCATTCGTTTACTTACGGCCCGTTACTGTCATTTTCTGCTTGTGGGCAAAATTCAGCCCGTGGTTACAGTCGGCCCGTTTGTGGTCCGTTAATACGTTGGGCCGTTTTCATAGCGTCATCAAATACGGCCTATTAATGATGGCCCGTTACAGTCGGCCCATGAACGGACTATTCCAACTCTAGACCGTTTACGGCCATAATGCGGCCTGTTATTGGCCCATGTTTAGCCAATCGATCATACGGCCCATATAAGGCCCATTGATGATACGGCCCATAGAAGGCCCATTGTTTCTACGGCCCATAGAAGGCCTACTGTTTCTACGGCCCGTAAAAGGCCCACTGTTTCTATGGCCCGTAGGAGGCCCAGTGTCACTACAATAAATATTAGCCCATGGTTATTATGGCCTAGTTTTGAAAAATAGGTTATTGCAACCACTAGTTAACCGCGGAAAAAGAACTGCAATGACTACAAGCAAACAAATAGACAAGACAACAAGGAAATAAATAAGCAAGCAACTAACGCTAGGCTATCATGGATATTACACATATTACATCCACTGGGCATCAAAGTTCGCCACTAGTGCAAATATAGGGAACAAAGCAGCATATCATATACACTGGCCGTCAAAATTGGCCACCAGTGCAAATAAACGCGACATCAAAACAAGAGCATAACTGAAACAACTTCAGAAGAGCTCAAGAAACATTATCCTGGGTATCCACCATGCTGGCAATAAGCTTAGCAAGCTGATTAGCTTTGTCCTGTTTGGCTCTAAAATCCTCCAACGCTTGTCATTGCACCAGAAAGTATGCATCTGAATGCTCCAGGGACTTCCGCAATCCTTCCTCTTCTTGTCGCAGCACAACTGATCGATGTCTTTCAGCTTGTAGTTGAGACTCAACAAACCGAACTGATTCAGACAGTGAGTTTGAATAGCTTGTGCAAGCGGTAGTGGCCAGTAACTCCAACACTAAACCAAGACAGGATGTGTCACTATCCTGAATCTTATCTGCATTACTTCCTTTACCATTGCTTAATAAGGCACTCTTCCTCAATATTCTGTCAGCATTCTAAAAGAAGAAACAAGTAGACACATAACAAGTTTAGCATGTACTAGTATATGAAACTCATTTCAGTGAACTAGTTCATTAGTAAGGTGGGCAGGATTAAACTACCAAGTATTCTATTGCCAAGTACTAGTACATAATAAAAGCATCAAACAAACATATATCTATGTCCTATGGTAGCAATGGAATCTTAAATTAGAACAATTGTTCTTTAGGTTTAGGCACTTGTTCTACATGAACAGAGTACAGTAATACGCAAGAATATAATACTTAAAAATAGAAAATGAGCTCATAGACCTTACCACATTCTTGGTTCGAGACCAGTACAGAACAAGGTGTTCCCAGTCATCATCCAGTAAATGTGTCTCAGGAGAATGTAAGTGAATTTGATGAGTTTCTTTGCCGGTGAAGTACGTTTTCTTCAAGTAATTCCGATACTGCCACCAAGCATTCTTGAAGATAGCAGAGGTATTAGCACAGGTTACCTCATCCTGAGTTTCCAAATCGGTCCTTCTCTATAGAGAAAAATGGGAAAATTTGCTGTATTATAACCATCATGGTGGTAGGATGTATGGGACAAAGCAAAGTAATTGTCATGAATAACATTACTTACACATAACTCCTGGACAAACACCTGCAACTGGCATTTTCCTTCATCTTCAGTATAATATTTCCAAGATGGGAAGATATGCACATATGATTTAACAACATCAAATGCGATAGATGCTAAAATATGACTAGCTGGTTGTGCTTCCTCCACAGGAATAGGCGTACTAACTGGTGGAGTTGGGGTTCGCCGTGATAGTACTGGCCCTTTGGGCACTGGAGCTGCCTTACTAACTGCTCTTGTTTGGGAGCTCTGTGGTGGAGATGGTGCTGTGTCAACAGGAACTGGGTTACTATCGGCTGGGGTTGGGGTTAGATTGGGTGAAGCTGGTTCTCTGTCCATCGTAGTAGGGGTACAATCTGCGAGAGTTTGGGTTATGTGTGGTAGGGCTGGTTCTTGTGCATGTACAACCGGGGTGCTATCTCCACCAAGAGGTAGCACTGTTTTATTTGAAGACCGTGTTTTTAGTCCGCTAGATACTGGCATCACCCGCTCCAATTCAAATGGCTGATAAGCAGGAAACATAGTTGAATGTACAGACATTGTATGAGAGACAAATGCAATAGATAGTGTGGAAAAAAGAGGGCATGAAATAGTTGACATGTATATTGTTTAACTAAAACGGATAGCATGACTTAATTTCACATATATGATGTCTATCTAAACTGGATAGCATAGCATAACATAATTCAAAGATACGATGAATAACTAAACAGGATCGCCTGACATAATTCACCTACATGTTATCTAAGTAATCAGGATCGCATCATTTAATTCACATATATGATTTATATCCTAAACAGAGGGCATTTGATATGATGTCTGAACTAAGAACATGGTGTTGAATATTGTGTATATGATGTCTAAACTATGCAATGCAAGACACCGTATGCATGATATGAGTAATATAACCGTGCCAAGTTAGAGCATACACCTCAGTGGGGGAATATGACTAGTCATCTGTCTATGAATCCATCTCTGAGGAGCTATCGGGACCCAACAAGAGACCTGCTTCGACAAGTAGCACTGTCTGCTCTGAAGTCCTTGTTTTCACTCCAGATTTTTCCATCTCCCACCCAAATGGCTGATTCACAGGAAGAGTAGTTTAATGTACAAACATTGTCGACAAATGGAAATGTAATGAAGAAAAGGATGGGCAAGATATCATTCAAATATGTGATGTCTGGTTAAACAGGATGGCATTGCACATTTCACATATATTATGGCTGGCTAAAAGACATGAGACTGCATAATTCCCATATATGATAAAGAAACTAAACAGGTGGCATTACAGAACATGTCTAAACTAAGCAGATGACATATATGACGTCAAAAGTAGGCACTGCAAGGCAACATATGCATGATATGACTAACATCATCATGCCAAGGTAGAGCAAACACCTTGGGGGTAAATAGGAGTTGTCAGCAACGTCCGAATCCACCTCAGAACAGATATCTTCCTCTGGAGAGGGGTGGGGAGGGTTTGCCATTGAACCCACCATGGAGCAATGTCTGCATGACATTGTATTGCCGCGCAAAACTCTTCTCTTTTTCTCTACATGTTCAGCATGGTCGTGTACAATATCTGACATGCATACGAAAAAAATATGGTGAGATTATGTAAGGAGAGCATGCAGAAATTTAGAGTGATGGTAACAACCAGTGAATTGATGTTTTTCCGTTGAACCAAAATAGCCCTAATGGATCGACGTGAATGTATAGTAATAAGTGATGCAACAAGTGTAGAACCTCTTTGCCGTAGCCGTGTCGACCTCAGCATCATTGGGTTGGTCGCTGAAGCAGTTGAGGCAGAGGTGGCTGTCGGAGGTGTGGAGGAAGATCTGAGGAATCTGTAGACAGCGTCCAGGGCACTGCTCTGTTGTGATGGATCGTTCTGTCCTTGGAGCAGCTCCGGTGAGCCGTAAGACGTCAAGGCTGAAGCATCACAAGACAGACATCGTCAATCTCAAGTGGGATTCTAATAGCATTTCCAATAGATGATGTAAAATGGATGTAAAATTAACATCACCAAAAACCACCTGACTACAACAGATGAGGTAAAAACTATTGACTCTGAACTTAACTGTCGAAACTAAAATTTACTGTGGAATCTGAATGCTACTATCGAAACTGAACGCAATGGTAGCAGAGAGGCACTTGGCATGTAGTTTAGGGAGGGCCTGCAGTTCATCTTCAACCTGCACCCCCCTGAGCCTCCAGCCACCACCGGCCGAACCGCCGGCCCCAGCGCCGCCTCGCCGCCCCGAAACAACTCGCCACCACCGCCCCGGCCAGCCCTCTAGGCCCCCGCCCCCACCCTGAACCCTAAGATAGATAGTGGGGTACCTCTCCGACGAGCCCCCATTCCCGCTACGGGTGGTTCTTCCTTAACTCCCGCGAGCCCCCCAACCCCTGAAAATCGACTGACCCAAAAGTCGATTCAGTCGACTAAAGTGTGGCTTAATCGGAGCAGAGCAGCAGCACGAGCGAGG
>NC_041388.1:638059885-638071489 GCF_002162155.2 Triticum dicoccoides | reverse complement strand
AGTGAAGGAAATATGCCCTAGAGGCAATAATAAAGTTATTATTTATTTCCTTATATCATGATAAATGTTTATTATTCATGCTGGAATTGTATTAACCGGAAACATAATACATGTGTGAATACATAGACAAACAGAGTGTCACTAGTATGCCTCTACTTGACTAGCTCGTTAATCAAAGATGGTTATGTTTCCTAACCATAAACAAAGAGTTGTTATTTGATTAACGAGGTCACATCATTAGTTGAATGATCTGATTGACATGACCCATTCCATTAGCTTAGCACCCGATCGTTTAGTATGTTGCTATTGCTTTCTTCATGACTTATACATGTTCCTATGACTGAGATTATGCAACTCCCGTTTGCCGGAGGAACACTTTGGGTGCTACCAAACGTCACAACGTAACTGGGTGATTATAAAGGAGCATTACAGGTGTCTCCAAAGGTAGATGTTGGGTTGGCGTATTTCGAGATTAGGATTTGTCACTCCGATTGTCGGAGAGGTATCTCTGGGCCCTCTCGGTAATGCACATCACATAAGCCTTGCAAGCATTGCAACTAATGAGTTAGTTGCGAGATGATGTATTACGGAACAAGTAAAGAGACTTGCCGGTAACGAGATTGAACTAGGTATTGGAATACCGACGATCGAATCTCGGGCAAGTAACATACCGATGACAAAGGGAACAACGTATGTTGTTATGCGGTCTGACCGATAAAGATCTTCGTAGAATATGTAGGAGCCAATATGGGCATCCAGGTCCCGCTATAGGTTATTGACCGGAGACGTGTCTTGGTCATGTCTACATTGTTCTCGAACCTGTAGGGTCCGCACGCTTAAGATTACGATGACAGTTATATTATGAGTTTATGTATTTTGATGTACCGAAGGTTGTTCGGAGTCCCGGATATGATCACGGACATGACGAGGAGTCTCGAAATGGTCGAGACATAAATATTGATATATTGGAAGCCTATGTTTGGATATCAGAAGTGCTCCGGGTGAAATCAGGATTTTACCGGAGTACCGGGAGGTTACCAGAACCCCCGGGAACCATATGGGCCTTAGTGGGCTTTAGTGGATAGGAGAAAGGGGCAGCCCAAGGTGGGCTGCACGCCTCCCCCTTCCCCTAGTCCTATTAGGACTAGGAGAGGTGGCCGGCCCCCTCTCTCTCTTTCCCCCCCGAGGAATCCTATTCCAACTAGGATTGGGGGGGGGGAATCCTACTCCCGGAGGGAGTAGGACTCTCCTGGCGCGCCCCTTGTGGCCGGCCAGCTTCCCCCATTTGGTCCTTTATATACTGAGGTAGAGGCACCCTAGAACACACAAGTTGATCCACATGATCTATTCCTTAGCCGTGTGCGGTGCCCCCAGCCTCCATATTCCTCGATAATACTGTAGCAGAGTTTAGGCGAAGCCCTGCTGCTGTAGTGCATCAAGATCGTCACCACGCCGTCGTGCTGACGAAACTCTTCCCCGACAGTTTTCTGGATCGGAGTCCGGGGATCATCATCGAGCTGAACGTGTGCTCGAACTCGGAGGTGCCGTAGTTTTGGTGCTTGATCGGTTGGATCGTGAAGACGTACGACTACTTCCTCTACGTTGTGTCAACGCTTCCGCAGTCAGTCTACGTGGGTACGTAGACAACACTCTCCCCTCTCATTGCTATGCATCACATGATCTTGCGTGTGCATAGGAATTTTTTTGAAATTACTACGAAACCAACAGTGGCATCCGAGCCAGGTTATTTATGTTGATGTTATATGCACGAGTAGAACACAAGTGAGTTGTGGGCGATATAATTCATACTGCCTACCAGCATGTCATACTTTGGTTCGGCGGCATTGTTGGACAATACGACCCGGACCAACATTACGCGTACGCTTACGCGAGACCGGTTCCCCCGACGTGCTTTGCACACAGGTGGCTTGCGGGCGACTGTCTCTCCAACTTTAGTTGAACCAAGTATGGCTACGCCTGGTCTTTGCGAAGGTTAAAACAGAGTCTATTTGACAAACTATCGTTGTGGTTTTGATGCGTAGGTGAGCTTGGTTCTTGCTTAAGCCCGTAGCAGCCACGTAAAACTTGCAACAACAAAGTAGAGGACGTCTAACTTGTTTTTGCAGGGCATGTTGTGATGTGATATGGTCAAGACATGATGTTGAATTTTATTGTATGAGATGATCATGTTTTGTAACTGAGTTATCGGCAACTGGCAGGAGCCTTATGGTTGTCGCTTTATTGTATGCAATGAAATCGCGATGTAATGCTTTACTTTATCACTATGCGGTAGCGATAGTCGTAGAAGCACAAACTTGGCGAGACGACAACGATGCTACGATGGAGGTCAAGGTGTCACGCCGGTGACGATGGTGATCACAACGGTGCTTCGGAGATGGAGATCACAAGCACAAGATGATGATGGCCATATCATATCACTTATATTGATTACATGTGATGTTTATCCTTTTAATGCATCTTATCTTGCTTTGATTGATGGTAGCATTATAAGATGATCTCTCACTAAATTATCAAGAAGTGTTCTCCCTGAGTATGCACCGTTGCGAAAGTTCTTCGTGCTGAGACACCACGTGATGATCGGGTGTGATAGGTTCTATGTTCAAATACAACGGGTGCAAAACAGTTGCACACGCGGAATACTCAGGTTATACTTGACGAGCCAAGCATATACAGATATGGCCTCGGAACACGGAGACTGAAAGGTCGAGCGTGAATCATATAGTAGATATGATCAACATAATGATGTTCACCGATGAAACTACTCCATCTCACGTGATGATCGGACATGGTTTAGTTGATTTGGATCACGTGATCACTTAGAGGATTAGAGGGATATCTATCTAAGTGGGAGTTCTTAAGTAATATGATTAATTGAACTTAAATTTATCATGAACTTAGTACCTGATAGTATCTTGCTTATTTATGTTGATTGTAGATAGATGGCTCGTGCTGTTGTTCCGTTGAATTTTAATGCGTTCCTTGAGAAAGCAAAGTTGAAAGATGATGGTAGCAATTACACGGACTGGGTCCCTAACTTGAGGATTATCCTCATTGCTGCACAGAAGAATTACATCCTGGAAGCACCGCTGGGTGCCAGGCCTGCTGCAGGAGCAACGTCGGATGTTATGAACGTCTGGCAGAGCAAAGCTGATGACTACTCGATAGTTCAGTGTGCCATGCTTTACGGCTTAGAATCGGGACTTCAACGACGTTTTGAACGTCATGGAGCATATGAGATGTTCCAGGAGTTGAAGTTAATATTTCAAGCAAATGCCCGGATTGAGAGATATGAAGTCTCCAATAAGTTCTATAGCTGCAAGATGGAGGAGAATAGTTCTGTCAGTGAGCATATACTCAAAATGTCTGGGTATAATAATCACTTGATTCAATTGGGAGTTAATCTTCCAGATGATTGCGTCATTGACAGAATTCTTCAATCACTGCCACCAAGCTACAAGAGCTTCGTGATGAACTATAATATGCAAGGGATAAACAAGACTATTCCCGAGCCCTTCGCGATGCTGAAAGCTGCGGAGGTAGAAATCAAAAAGTAGCATCAAGTGTTGATGGTCAACAAGACCACTAGTTTCAAGAAAAAGGGCAAAGGAAAGAATAAGGGGAACTTCAAGAAGAACGGCAAGCCAGTTGCTGCTCAAGAGAAAAAACCCAAGTCTGGACCTAAGCCTGAAACTGAGTGCTTCTACTACAAGCAGACTGGTCACTGGAAGCGGAACTGCCCCAAGTATTTGGCGGATAAGAAGGATGGCAAAGTGAATAAAGGTATATGTGATATACATGTTATTGATGTGTACCTTACTAATGCTTGCAGTAGCACCTGGGTATTTGATACTGGTTCCGTTGCTAATATTTGCAACTCGAAATAGGGGCTACGGATTAAGCGAAGATTGGCTAAGGACGAGGTGACGACGCGCGTGGGAAACGGTTCGAAAGTCGATGTGATCGCGGTCGGCACGCTACCTCTACATCTACCTTCGGGATTAATATTAGACCTAAATAATTGTTATTTGGTGCCAGTGTTGAGCATGAACATTATATCTGGATCTTGTTTAATGCGAGACGGTTATTCATTTAAATTAGAGAATAATGGTTGTTCTATTTATATGAGTAATATCTTTTATGGTCATGCACCCTTGAAGAGTGGTCTATTCTTGTTGAATCTCGATAGTAGTAACACACATATTCATAATGTTGAAGCCAAAAGATGCAGAGTTGATAATGAGAGTGCAACTTATTTGTGGCACTGCCGTTTAGGTCATATCGGTGTAAAGCGCATGAAGAAACTCCATACTGATGGACTTTTGGAACCACTTGATTATGAATCACTTGGTACTTGCGAACCGTGCCTCATGGGCAAGATGACCAAAACACCATTCTCCGGTACTATGGAGAGAGCAACAGATTTGTTGGAAATCATACATACAGATGTATGTGGTCCGATGAATATTGAGGCTCGTGGCGGATATCATTATTTTCTCACCTTCACAGATGATTTAAGCAGATATGGGTATATCTACTTAATGAAACATAAGTCTGAAACATTTGAAAAGTTCAAAGAATTTCAGAGTGAAGTTGAAAATCATCATAACAAGAAAATAAAGTTTCTACGATCTGATCGTGGAGGAGAATATTTGAGTTACGAGTTTGGTGTACATTTGAAAAATTGTGGAATAGTTTCGCAACTCACGCCACCCGGAACACCTCAGCGTAATGGTGTGTCCGAACGTCGTAATCATACTTTACTAGATATGGTGCGATCTATGATGTCTCTTACTGATTTACCGCTATCGTTTTGGGGATACGCTCTAGAGACGGCCGCATTCACGTTAAATAGGGCACCATCAAAATCCGTTGAGACGATGCCTTATGAACTGTGGTTTGGCAAGAAACCAAAGTTGTCGTTTCTAAAAGTTTGGGGCTGCGATGCTTATGTGAAAAAGCTTCAACCTGATAAGCTCGAACCCAAATCGGAGAAATGTGTCTTCATAGGATATCCAAAGGAAACTATTGGATACACCTTCTATCACAGATCCAAAGGCAAGACTTTTGTTGCTAAATTCGGAAACTTTCTAGAGAAGGAGTTTCTCTCGAAAGAAGTGAGTGGGAGGAAAGTAGAACTTGACGAGGTAACTGTACCTCCTCCCTTATTGGAAAGTAGTACATCACAGAAAACTGTTTCTGTAACGCCTACACCAGTTAGTGAGGAAAATAATGATAATGATCATGAAACTTCAGAACAAGATACTACTGAACCTCGTAGATCAACCAGAATAAGATCCGCACCAGAATGGTACGGTAATCCCGTTCTGGAAGTCATGATGCTAGATCATGATGAACCTACGAACTATGAAGAAGCAATGGTGAGCCCAGATTCCGCAAAGTGGCTTGAAGCCATGAAATCTGAGATGGGATCCATGTATGAGAACAAAGTATGGACTTTGGTTGACTTGCCCGATGATCGGCAAGCAATTGAGAATAAATGGATCTTCAAGAAGAAGACTGATGCTGATGGTAATGTTACTGTCTACAAAGCTCGACTTGTCGCAAAAGGTTTTCGACAAGTTCAAGGGATTGACTATGATGAGACCTTCTCACCCGTAGCGATGCTTAAGTCTGTCCGAATCATGTTAGCAATTGCCGCATTTTATGATTATGAAATTTGGCAGATGGATGTCAAAACTGCATTCCTGAATGGATTTCTGGAAGAAGAGTTGTATATGATGCAACCAGAAGGTTTTGTCGATCCAAAGGGAGCTAACAAAGTGTGCAAGCTCCAGCGATCCATTTATGGACTGGTGCAAGCCTCTCGGAGTTGGAATAAACGTTTTGATAGTGTGATCAAAGCATTTGGTCTTATACAGACTTTTGGAGAAGCCTGTATTTACAAGAAAGTGAGTGGGAGCTCTGTAGCGTTTCTGATATTATATGTGGATGACATATTATTAATTGGAAATGATATAGAATTTCTGGATAGCATAAAAGGATACTTGAATAAAAGTTTTTCAATGAAAGACCTCGGTGAAGCTGCTTACATATTAGGCATTAAGATCTATAGAGATAGATCGAAATGCTTAATTGGACTTTCACAAACAACATACCTTGACAAAATTTGAAGAAGTTCAAAATGGATCAAGCAAAGAAAGGGTTCTTGCCTGTGTTACAAGGTGTGAGATTGAGTAAGACTCAAAGCCCTACCACTGCAGAAGATAGAGAGAAAATGAAAGATGTTCCCTATGCTTCAGCCATAGGCTCTATCATGTATGCAATGCTGTGTACCAGACCTGATGTGTGCCTTGCTATAAGTTTAGCGGGGAGGGACCAAAGTAATCCAGGAGTGGATCACTGGACATCGGTCAAGAACATCCTGAAATACCTGAAAAGGACTAAGGATATGTTTCTCGTATATGGAGGTGGCAAAGAGCTCATCGTAAAAGGTTACGTTGATGCAAGCTTTGACACTGATCCGGACGATTCTAAATCACAAACCGGATACGTGTTTACATTAAACGGTAGAGCTGTCAGTTGGTGCAGTTGTAAACAAAGCGTCGTAGCGGGATCTACATGTGAAGCGTAGTACATAGCTGCTTCGGAAGCAGCAAACGAAGGAGTCTGGATGAAGGAGTTCATATCCGATCTAGGTGTCATACCTAGTGCATCGGGTCCAATGAAAATCTTTTGTGACAATACTGGTGCAATTGCCTTGGCAAAGGAATCCAGATTTCACAAAAGGACCAAGCACATCAAGAGACGCTTCAATTCCATCCGGGATCTAGTCCAGGTGGGAGACATAGAGATTTGCAAGATACATACGGATCTGAATGTTGCAGACCCGTTGACTAAGCCTCTTCCACGAGCAAAACATGATCAGCACCAAGACTCCATGGGTGTTAGAATCATCACAGTGTAATCTAGATTATTGACTCTAGTGCAAGTGGGAGACTGAAGGAAATATGCCCTAGAGGCAATAATAAAGTTATTATTTATTTCCTTATATCATGATAAATGTTTATTATTCATGCTGGAATTGTATTAAGCGGAAACATAATAGATGTGTGAATACATAGACAAACAGAGTGTCACTAGTATGCCTCTACTTGACTAGCTCGTTAATCAAAGATGGTTATGTTTCCTAACCATGAACAAAGATTTGTTATTTGATTAACGAGGACGGATCATTAGTTGAATGATCTGATTGACATGACCCATTCCATTAGCTTAGCACCCGCTCGTTTAGTATGTTGCTATTGCTTTCTTCATGACTTATACATGTTCCTATGACTATGAGATTATGCAACTCCCATTTGCCGGAGGAACACTTTGGGTGCTACCAAACGTCACAACGTAACTGGGTGATTATAAAGGAGCATTACAGGTGTCTCCAAAGGTAGATGTTGGGTTGGCGTATTTCGAGATTAGGATTTGTCACTCCGATTGTCGGAGAGGTATCTCTGGGCCCTCTCGGTAATGCACATGACATAAGCCTTGCAAGCATTGCAACTAATGAGTTAATTGCGAGATGATGTATTACGGAATGAGTAAAGAGACTTGCCGGTAACGAGATTGAACTAGGTATTGGAATACCGACGATCGAATCTCGGGCAAGTAACATACCGATGACAAAGGGAACAACGTATGTTGTTATGCGGTCTGACCGATAAAGATCTTCGTAGAATATGTAGGAGCCAATATGGGCATCCAGGTCCCGCTATTGGTTATTGACCGGAGACGTTTCTCGGTCATGTCTACATTGTTCTTGAACCCGTAGGTTCCGCACGCTTAAGGTTACGATGACAGTTATATTATGAGTTTATGTATTTTGATGTACCGAAGGTTGTTCGGAGTCCCGGATATGATCACGGACATGACGAGGAGTCTCGAAATGGTCGATACATAAAGATTGATATATTGGAAGCCTATGTTTTGATATCGGAAGTGTTCCGGGTGAAATCGGGATTTTACCGGAGTACCGGGAGGTTACCGGAACCCCCCGGGAACCATATGGGCCTTAGTGGGCTTTAGTGGAAAGGAGAAAGGGGCAGCCCAAGGTGGGCTACGCGCCTCCCCCTTCCCCTAGTCCTATTAGGACTAGGAGAGGTGGCCGCCCCCCCTCTCTCTTCCCCCCCGAGGAATCCTATTCCAACTAGGATTGGGGGGGGGGGGGGAATCCTACTCCCGGAGGGAGTAGGACTCTCCTGGCGCGCCCCTTGTGGCCGGCCAGCCTCCCCCCTTTGGTCCTTTATATACTGAGGTAGAGGCACCCTAGAACACACAAGTTGATCCACGTGATCTATTCCTTAGCCGTGTGCGGTGCCCCCAGCCACCATATTCATCGATAATACTGTAGCAGAGTTTAGGCGAAGCCCTGCTGCTGTAGTGCATCAAGATCGTCACCACGCCGTCGTGCTGACGAAACTCTTCCCCGACACTTTGCTGGATCGGAGTCCGGGGATCGTCATCGAGCTGAACGTGTGCTCGAACTCGGAGGTGCCGTAGTTTCGGTGCTTGATCGGTTCGATCGTGAAGACGTACGACTACTTCCTCTACGTTGTGTCAACGCTTCCGCAGTCAGTCTGCGTGGGTACGTAGACAACACTCTCCCCTCTCGTTGCTATGCATCACATGATCTTGCGTGTGCGTAGGAATTTTTTTGAAATTACTATGAAACCCAACAGAGAGCAGCAGCAGTAGCTGGGCGAGCGAGCGATCGAGCGAGAGCCGGAGCAGCAGCAGCAGATCCGGCTGGTATGGACGCCGCCACCGAAGGGGACTTGCACTGGGGGAGAGCTGCCGTGGAGATGTCGCCCGCGGCGCCGGCTTCAAGCTAGCCGCTCCATGGGGGTGGCGGGATGGAGTACCGTCGATGCCGGGAGGTCAAGTTAAGGAGAAGGTGCGACACGATGAGTGTACAACCTCTTTGGTGGCGCCGAGTAGGCCTCGGATTCTTCCGAGGAGTCGGTGAGGATGCTGCGGTTCCGGTGGAGCAGGTTAAGGCGGCGCTGTGGGGATGGAGCAGCCGCGATAGACGAGGCGATCGTCGGAGCAGCTCCTTGGAGGTGGAGGACGGGGCGGCTGAACCGGCGGGACGGCGAGATGGACGACGGATCCTCATCTGGGGAGGTGGACGAGGGACGTCGAGCTGTTATGGTGGACGACGTCGTCAGGGAAGAGGCTCCGGCTGGGCAGTGGTGACATGGCGGACGGAGGAGGGTGGGGTTTCGCGGCTGGAGCGGAGAGGTTATGGCGGCCTGGGATTTCGAATGGCGAAAAGGGGGTGATGGGAGGGGGTGAAGCATGACTTAGGAACGCGCTTGTCCAAAATGTAGGGTGTGTTACAAAAGTACCCCCACCGATTTGAACTAGCGGCGCTTTCGGCTCAGGGTTAGAAGGGGGATTTCGCGTGTCGGGATTTGGCAGCTGGAGGGAGTTTTCGCGCGCGTTGTAATTTCGGGATAGCAAGGCACGGGTTGTGAAGGTGCCAGTTTTGGGAGCACGATATCTGAATTTTTGGGATATAACAAGACGCGGGTTGAATTTCAGGGACAAGCCTAACGTGTCATAATATTGTACTTGTACGTACCAAATCAATTCGCACTTCCCTCAACCAAAAAGAAAATGAAAAAAATAAAACTATTCGCACCACACAAAGAGAGAGTCTTGCCCCGTTTTACTATACAAATGCTATTCAAAGCTACTCCCTCCTTCCATCTATATAGGGCCTAATGCATTTTTCGATGCTAACTTTGACCAAATATTAGAGCAATGATATATGACATGCAACTTACACAAAGCACACCGTTAAATTCGCCTGTGAGAGGTTCTTTCAATGATATAATTTTCACATTGTGCATGTCATGTACTATTAATCTTGTCAATAGTCAAAGGCGGTCTTAAAAATCTCATTACGCCCTATGTAGATGGAAGGAGGGAGTATGAACCCATGTTATGTCCGATTAAATTTTTCCGCTTGCTGTATAATGCATTTAACCTACTCATACCAACATTTCAGTGCATTCCGAATGTCTATACTACCGCTGCAATTCGAACTAAATTTGAATTCGTTTCTCTATTTCAATAAGAATCTACAATCATGATTGTTGCCAACTTCAACCATCAAAGTTTCCTTGCTATCCGCCTGATATAAATCAGACGGCCTATAATGCAGGATGGCAGGCACACCATCATCAACAACTCTGTTTTTTATAAGAGTAGAGATAAAATATATTAAATGTAGTATACCATGTTCATAACCACACCATGTTTATCACCGCTATATATATTCTCACATCCGTCGGTTTTAAACACTATGATAAATTCTTCAAATATCTGAATTTGCTTTTTATAATGAAGTATATATGATCTCTGTTCGTCTTTTACACCCACACAACCCTCTTATCTTTGTAGCTAGCGCTAACTTTCTCTTGTGCATGCACACGCCCGCATCCCTCTCACCCTCCCTCAGCATTCTCTAGCTCCATCGCGCAAATTCGTGTTTTCACTTTAGGTCGTTCACCCACGGTGTGTGTAGGCCCCCAGCTCCTTCTTTACGGCACACATCGATCGATATGCCTCTCTAGCCAGGTGTGCCTAGCACAAACACAAGCTTCCCCTCTTCTCTTGTCACCATCCATGCCTCACTCCCACCACTCTTTTCATCGTTCTCGTACTCGCACACTCCTCCCCCTCGATATAGTATGCCTCTCGTACCACCTCCTACATGCATCCCTCTCTGTCTATCCTTCTCCTCGTGCCTCATTTGCTTCTAACACACACATGCATGTATACCAATCGATCTCCCACCATATACCTAGATCGACTTTAACTACCCCCCCCATCGATCGACATACCTCACAAGTTATGTCTCTCCTTTCTCTTACAAAGGGCGATTGATCTTCCTATGTAGTTACGTCTGCTTACCACAGCCACATTGTCCCCCTCATCATTCATGCATGCCTCCTGACCCGTCTCTCACACGCACGTGCACAGACAACAAGCAGCCATCTCCTCTCTTATTGATATTGCGGGCGTGCCCTCCATTTGTCTAGCAAGCCTATCCCACCATTTGTTAGAAGCAACTCCATTACCACCCCCTCCAACACTCTAGCTCTGTCTCTCTCCGAACCTTATTCATCTCCTGCACATATGCATGGATGCCGATCGATCTCCCTTAATACATGAGGCAGATCGATCTCCTTAATACATGAGGTAGGCCTCTCTCCTCCTCCACTCATATACCAGCCATTGTACCTCTATAGTTAATTGGGCCTCCCTCTTCCCCCACCACACACCGATAGTCGAGCGCTGCAGGTAGGTATCCATGCCACAGAGACAAACTGCACATGTCCCATCTCACATTCCTGTAGGCCAGCCACTCTATATCTTTGACGTGGGAACACACAAATTCGATGGCACTCTTTATCGATCGCGCGTGCGCGCACACACACACATCATCCCTCTCTTCAATTCTATAGACACCTCAAGCCGATGATACCTCCACTCTCTTCTCGTGGACCGCCCCCTCTATATATATGTTATATCCAGGACTCTATTTCACACACATTGCATATG
>NC_041388.1:638045760-638059732 GCF_002162155.2 Triticum dicoccoides | reverse complement strand
GGTGGTGTACATATACAAGAAGAGAATAGGTGCACCGTGCACGTACTCACGCTTCGTGCCCAGCCACATCCGCGCGGGTACACGGTGGAGCTCATTTCTTTACAAAATGGCAGCCCACGTGCTAATTTGAACGCCTGTAGCGGTTGTTTACCTAGGGAGGTTGTGTACCACGCGTGCACGAAACAAAGTTCGACTTGACGCGTTGCCGCGTTATTTTTAAATAAAGTTATAGCGCTCAATGGCACGTACACAGAATATAAACGATTTTTATGGAGGAAAAGGTAGTCCGCTCTTCAGAGTATCTCACACAAGGCTCCGGTGGCCTCTCTCTCTCTCTCTCTCTCACCGTTGGTCACTGATTCGGCCGCATCCCGTTAGCCGGGGGAAAGGGAGTGCGGTGGCCTCTCTCTCTCACCCTTGGTCACTGATCCGGCCGCATCCCATCCGCCGGGGGAAAGGGAGTGCGGTGGCCTCTCTCTCTCACCGTTGGTCACTGATTCGGCCGCATCCTGTCGGCGGGGGGAAAGGAAGGAAGTGCATCATTTCTCCATTCGACGGCGCCGAGGCAACATGTCCCGATCTGTGGTACACGTCATTCTCTCTTACCAAGCTTCGGCGCGGCAGGGCCTACGCCACCTGCTCGCAGATTCTGCCCGCCGCCGCTCACCTAGTTACATCCCGACGACCTCCAGGTATCCCCTCCGGCCTTTCTCCACTGCCCGTTTTCCCACGTCGCTGCATGTGGATCTTCCATAGTTCTTTTCCCAAAACGTAGCTCGTCCGACGTACTTTCCATATTGCATTCTCGTCCTCACACCGTTTTAGACAAACACAACCTTGTTGTTATCTTCCCTTAGGACAAGGAATATGCTTCTTTTTTGTCGTTGCATGTGTCATCAACTGTTATTGGCCAGTAATTGTTTCCTTTCTACCTCTTTTTTGTAAACAGGGCTATCCATTTCACCTCGTTGCTATTGCGACCTTTTGGTGAACTGCACAAATCACTTTTTTCTTAAGAGTGTTTTGTGCAGTTGTACTAAAATGTCACATGGGCAACGTCTCTACATTTCAATGCGACTGCACAAAGGGAGATTGGTTTTGCTCTATCCTCCTCATCCAACTCCGAGCCTAATCTTCTCCAACTAGTTAGTCTTAAGAGAGACCGCAAAGGTGACCGGCTTCTATTTGTGTGTTTATTATTTCATCGGCAGTCCTCTATTATCATAATCACACTTGATATCTTTGGAACAGGGACGCTCAGCTCTATTTTAGTGGAACTGCACAAAATGATCAGAATGTTGCATGCTCCAGACAGCTACTTTTTTCCCCAACATGCCTTGTTGATTTAGACAGAGCTGGGGGGACGTTGCTGCCAATGAAAGCATGGATCAATTTTAATTTAACACCTTCTCACAACTTTGTCTTCAGTTTTGATGTAATTATTAGCTCTGATCTGCTAATAATTGACATGCATTAGCAAGGAAGTTAGTTTTTTATTGTTTCTGAAAGAGCATCAATGGCAAGACACGCGAAACAAAAATTGAAAGCTCACACCATTGTACAATTTCATGTCGCTGGAAAATTATTTGTATAGTATGTCAATTATGTAAACAAATGATGGAAGCTTGATAGCATTGCCAGAAGCCTCTTCATCATCCGGGTCCATGTGCCATGCACGAAATTATACTCCTTCGTTCCTAAATATTTATCTTTTTACAAATTTCAAATGGGCATATTTTAGAGTGTAGATTCACTCATTTTGCTTCGTATGTGTACTCCCTCCATTCCTAAATATTCTATTCATCTTAACAAAGATTTCAACATATTTTAGAAAGACAAATACTTCGGAGTATATTTAAGAACCGAGGGGGTAGTGCACAACCGCATGGGGGACTCAGCCCGGTCGTTGCGCCGCATTAATTGTGAGTAATGAGCAGTCAAATCATAAGCCCCACCTTTCCCACTGTAAGTTGCTCTGAAGAAGCAACCATCAATACGCTCTTATTTGAATCCGCTCATACTACTCCACCCGTCACTGTTTATACAATGCGCTTCAGAAAAAAGAAAATAAAATCTATGGGACCAAGGCGACTAGCGACCGGCCTGAAAAATAGCATTTGTAGTCATAGCACGGCGTCTATTACTAGAGGGAATAATGCATACACACATGCATGTAGTGCTTCCACCCCAGGTACACACATGCATGCACTCCGTAGTAGTACAGTACATGGAGAGAAATTGTGGACTTGATTGCGGTTACCACGCCCTAATTAATTGAGCATTAAACCAAACGCGTCTAAAGTCTCTCTGGTGGTGGAAATGCATTGAGAGAAATGCATCATAATGAAGCGCGCCCTGTAAACTGTGATGGAGGGTGGAGTAGTATGAAGGTGCAAAACCAAGTACACGTACTAGTACTGCGCTTAGCTCTTCGCCCC
Organism: Triticum dicoccoides; assembly: GCF_002162155.2. NCBI lineage: Eukaryota > Viridiplantae > Streptophyta > Magnoliopsida > Poales > Poaceae > Triticum > Triticum dicoccoides. The sequence continues at coordinate 638,057,294 of NC_041388.1, read as the reverse complement.
TTCGTGAAGTCGAACAATGATGGTACTCCGCATGTTGGGTACTACAGTGTGTGCCTCTGACAATTTGACACCGAATGGACTGATGCATGTCCACCGAGGGTAGGTTGCATTAGTCAAAAGGCGTAAGCGAGCTTCACCTTGTCCTGCAAGGTTCTCCTCGTTCTGCGAGTTGACGGGACACACCAAAAAGTAGTGCTAGTCCATACTCCCTCCTTTCCGGTTAATATGGCTTAATCTTTTTTGCGGGTAAATGAGAGAGCTTTATTCATATATAAGCATTCTTAGGACGATCAGCCAAGACACTGGTCACTAGGAAGCCAAAAAAAGAAGTAGGAAGCGAGGTGTTTCATCAAGCCAGCTCTCGGCCACATTCAAAGTGCAGCAAGCACGGTTTGCACGAAGATGCGCCGCAAGGTTTGCTGACATGTTTACATGCTGAATAACAAAAAAAGAGGAAATATTACTGAGCGCTACTATTTATAACAGGATATGAGCCAGAATTAAGCGAGAATTGTGGCGAGTGTTCCATGCAATCAACTTCCATTATCACATGCGAGAACCCTCGAAGAGAACCAAATGTGTTGAAGATTGCTTTATCACATTTTAAAATTATAATAAGAGTGCAGACGCTCCTCCATCCGGTTCCTAGTAGTATAGTGTAGTATGCTTCTGGCAATCTGACACCAAATTAACTGTTGCACGTCCACCGCCTGAGCGAGGGAGAGCTTGCATTAGTGAAAAGTTTCTCCTTGTCCTGCGAGCCACCGCGCCCAAGCTTCTCCCATCCTGCAACCTTCTCCTCGTTCGGCAAGTTGATGGGACACAACAAAGTAATGCTAGTCCATGCTGCCTCCTCTCCGGTTAACATGGCTTAATTTCAAACGAGATAAATACACTGTCTGTCACTGTATATTTGTAAAAATACGGCCAGTGGACTTCATAATACGCTCATTGCGCTCAATATATATATTTTCTGGTGTTCATACGGTCACTAGCTCACCCTGACTGAGTATGTGTGTGCATGCACATGTAGGTTGATCACTTGAGCGTCACCGTGTGTGTTCCGTCGTGTGCTCGGACATGCATGCATTAGGGCATCACGCGCGTTTTTGCGTCCATGTGTACGTGTTACTGTTGCATACACGTAGGGGGACTACGTGTAGGGGCCACTAAGGAGCAGTCAAATCACACAGTAAATTAGTCGGAAGAAGCAACCATCATTTCACTCTTGAATGACACGTACGCAATATAAAATGGTTGATATGGAGAGAAAAAGAAAACCACTATACTCCCTCCTTTCTGGTTTATAAGGCTCAATTCAAAATTCTCACCAACCAAGGTAGATGGTGAGTGGTGGAATACTTTTTGTAGTTTGCAAAAGCACCCAATTAATGCTCTTGTTTTCCTCAAAAAAGTATGTTTACCAATGCATTAATTGCAATGCATGCATGCATAAATTACATGCATTGGTCAATTTTCTCTTAGTACTTGCATGCAATGATTTAATGCACCTTGGAATCTGAATATGTGATGGAAAACAACCAAATTGAGCCTTATGAAATGGAAAAACTAAAATTTTGAGATAAGCCCTATAAACCGGAAAGGAGGGAGTATATACACTAGCAGGGTGCGTGTGAGAGACGGGTTAGGAGGTGAATGACACGTGGCCCCAGGGGGTGGCTGGCCCACCTATCATACAGCCAAAGGTAGGTGCAGTAGAGCGCCAAGGAGTAGTACGAAATCCTACGCACCTACGCACGCTAACCAAGGGCTGAGTGATCACTCGAATCGCAAGATCAGTTGACTAGAAGCTATGCTAGACTCATGGAGGCGATGAGCGCGAGCATCAGCCGGCTGTGCCAGATGGTCCACGATGCCGGCCTGCGGCCCGGCAGGTAGTATTGCTTGAGGCCGCCAGGGCGAGGGGCCGCTTGGACGACAACTTCGCATCCTTGTTTGACGAGGTCCTCGTCGGTTTCCTCGACAAGTTCACCGTCGTCAAGAAGCTTGCAGACGACTTTGATGTAAGCCTCCAGCCGACGCGCCCAGGCTCTGCGATGCCCACCACCCTCAATGGCCACTATGGTAACAACCTCTTCAATGCACTGGTGGCCCTGCGACTGCCCGCCATCGCGCCGGAGAATGTCCACCTCGAGGTCGCGCTCGCCACGCAGCGCCTGGCGCAGCAAGACACCATCGACATAATCACCCACGTCTACGCGCAAATCGTCCACAAGGACTAGTACATGCAAGAGGAGGACGATAGGACGCTGGCCTTCTTGGAGCGCAGGGCAACCTTGGACAACACTGTTCAGAAGCACGTTGAGCTCGCCGCCAACGCCGCTGCTCCTCACACGTCGGTTGGTGACCCGGCGCACTAGGGCGTGAGGATGTCGTTGAACGTTGATGGATCCGTATGTATTTTTATCCTTCCGTCAAATCCATGTAGTAGTATATGATACTATAGTAATTATCTTACCTTTCGCATCAACTTCATAATTTTCGTACGTACTCCATGCATGAACGGCACCAGAAGCAAACTTCTCATTACTCTAGGCAAAATCGTTATTTTCTATCTATCGGTTGCGCCATGGAGCAGAACCAAATTTTACAAGTTACGAGTTCAAAAGGAAAAACCTGCCGTGTTTGCGTCGCACCCCCACACGGTTGGTCTGGCACGCCGCTCAAGCGGGAATGCGTGTGGTGTTGCATTTTCACTTACAAGTGGGACCGCAGTTGAGCAAACAGACTATCGGCAAACCCCCACCCCGCCCACCGCGCGATGGCTGAGAAAAGAGGACATGAGGGAGAAGAGATGGCTGTAGCATGGACTCCAAGAAAATTGGTGTCGGATGGGACTCGTGTGGGTGGCGTGTGCCGTACTGCTAGACGTGAATGTTAGTTATGGCCTATGCCACCCCACTATATCGAGCCTATATCGAGGTACGTAGAACAAATTTCCTGCAGTCCGTGCTTAGCCCTCCTCTATCTCTCTTCTCAGCCAGCCAGTGGACGCGCGGAGCCCATCGTCTATTTGCTCACATGCGGCCCCACATGTCAGTGAAAATGCAAGAGGACCCACTGAACCTGCACATCTTTCACCTCGACGTGCTGGTGATGAAAAACAAATCCAATACAGATCTTCGGTGGCCGCTTTTGGAGTTACTCAAGAGTAGTAAGATTCTATTTACAGTTTAACCTAAGATGCACATCTCGTGGCTTCAACTACCACTCTATTTTCTTTCACGACACGACCTGGATGCTGGATGTCCCACGTGTCGGCAAAAGGAGGAAGAACCCGACCAAATCTTCGGTTCTGCTCTCGGATTGGACTAGTTGTGCTAACTTAAAATTTATATTGTGTACTCCCTCCGTTCCAAAATACTTGACTTCCATTTGTCCAAAAATGGATGTACCTATATACTAAGACATGTCTAGATACATATATATTTAGACAAATAGAAGGCATGTAGTCTTGTGCAATGGAGGGAGTAGAATGGATGCAAGTTTTTGTATTGGGAAGAAGAGTATATCCATATATTGATAGAGCGCAATTTAGTAGATGTTCTATCACTTTTAGCTAGTATAGAATAGAGGCTAGACATGAGACTATATGCGAGGAAGCAACGTCTACTTCTTTACACTCGAAGAAGAAAGAAGCACGCAAGATCGAGCCTCCGCAGATCAACAATGAATGCATCGAGAAGGCACTAATCCAACTTACTACAGGAGTAGTCAAAATTATCGTTGGAGTTCGTGCAAAATAGAGGTCCGTTTGGGGTCGTGCGTTGGAGTTGGCCTTACAAGTGGGACCGCAATTAAGGAAACCGACTATCGGCAAACCCCCACCTCGCCCGCCGCGCGATGGCTGAAGTTAGAGAAACGACGAGGTTGAAGAGATTGCTCTTGCACGGACTCCAAGAAATAATATGGTGTCAGATGGATGTCGTGGTGGTGGCGTGTGCTGTACTCCTGGATGTGAATGCTTGTTCTGGCCCATGCCACCCTACTACTCCTACTACTTACTCCTACTATATACTATACTACTAGTATATCAAGGATTCGAGCTGCTGGTTACGTACAACGAACACATTAACATATGGCTACAGTAAAAACACCCGCCCGACGCACGAAGCATGTGAATCTAGTACAAATAGTGTACTACTATTGTTGATTGGCATCATCCGATAACCTGTTGCAATGCACGTACAATTATGTATTCGAAAAATATTATTTTGCCTCATCGCACCACTCACTCACAGAAGCGACTCGAAAGCCATTCATAAATTTAGTAAGTTTATCACAGGCATATCATTTTATTACATAGTACAATAGGTCATCAACCCACATCGACAATGAGGATACATTATAAATACTAAAGTTTTCACCACACAACAAATAACAAGCCATGAAATGAACTTCAACTCAACCATTCCGCGGTGTTGGAAACGCTTGCTTTGAACCACAAGTGATTCTCTGGGACGGGCCATCCGTTGTCGATCTGGAGACCAACGCAGGACTGATCATCCAGGCTGAAGCGGCCTACTATATCAGTACCAGGGTAGGGAACCACCCAAATGTCCGAGGTATAGACACAGTTGCTTCTCATAAATGTGTCAACAACACTTGGATCGCCTTTCACCATCATCGGATAGTTTTGTCCAAGGAAGAGCGAGTTTTCTCCAAGACTATAAATTCTGTGCCAGGGAGAAGGAGTTGGCGCTAGCACCCTAGTATCCATCCCGAATACCATGCAATGGGTCTTGGAATAGGTCCGGAGAGTGCGACCATGGGAGACTACACCTACTTCCTTAGCAGTAACATCATCAGTGGGCTGTATACAGACAAGAAGAGGTGATCCATCAGAATTAGTTGCCAGGCGCCACAGAGTATATCGGCACTGCTCGTCCTCATGCTCGTGATCATCACCATCATCATCTCCCCTTGGTTATAAAAATCTTCAAGTATAGGTGGTGGGATGTTCGCAAGACCTTGGAAACACAAGAAGAAGGTTAATTAGTAAAGGGAAACTTGCTAACCCGCATGCATGTGGATGAAACAATTATAATTACGGTGGAAGAAAAACGTACCGAAACAACGAGGATGCCATGCAAAAACAGTGCCACGAGTGGTGGCAGCAAACACAAGGCCATCGTATTCAATTGCATCACAGTACTCATCCGTGTACAGAAACTGATTTTTGAGCAATATCCATCGAGTGAAACCATCAGGGACGGCAACAAGCTTGTCGAAGATAGCAACAACATCATAGTTTTTGTAATTCCAAGAGTGGTTGGGAACTCGACAAATTGCTATCTTCCGTAGACGATAGTCACCATGATCATATTTGAATGTGCGTACATTACCGGTGTGCTCAACCTCTAGGCAGTGTGCTGAGATTTTTGGAAGTGGAACCCGGTGACGAGTGTACACATTCACAAGTTCCTACTCGTAGTTGGACCCAATGTAAACAACCCAATCTCCATTTGCGCCTGCCCAAGCCTTGCCCTCAAGCGATGGCATCTTAACATCACATGTATCATTATCAAGCGGCATCAACTTCCACAGGGCGAGGCCTCCGACGTGCCGGCGCCAGTAATCAGGGTCACGGTGAAGAATATAGGGGAGATCAAACCGCTCCTTGACCCTTGGGTTCCTTGCAATGATGTTATTAGTTGAGTCGAGAATGGGATGGAACGAACCTGCCATGCTAGCCGAGGTGATGACGTCGCATCGATCAATGAGTTCCTCCACCACGTCATCTTTCAGATCGGGGAAAGAATAATGAGGTCGTTTTCGGCATGTTCCCTCCATGGAGAAGACGATCGAACAATGGCAGAAGAAAGGGTGAAGGGCTGAAGGAAAATGGAGGAGGGAGAGGAAGAGCGTGCGACAGCAGTTCCAAATCGAGAGGGAAAGGCGAAGTGTCGGTGGACGGTTGCGAGTTTGCCATGGTTCACGAAGAGGCACCCCGGCCTACACGTCCGTTCGGAAATACTCCTACTACTCGCCGTCATCTCACTGATATGTTGGAGCGGGACCACATGTCAACGAGACATGGTGTGTAATTTCTCGTGCAAAATGCGGTCTGGCCGTGTTGGCCCGAGGTGCCGCATTAGTTATCAACCTTTATTTTTTTAATGGCGTGCCGATCAGTTTTGAAGCACGACTAACTGGTACTATACGCAGAGAAAATATAAACTACTCTACCACTCCCCCACCTCCAGTACTAGTAGTACAAAAAAGATATATATAGGCTGGAGCTTCAGCGCTTTCTTGCTAAGGGCTGCCCACTTGCTTCTCACACTACCACCCTCTCTCCAGATAAAAAAAAGACGGCCCCTCTCTCCCTCCTCACCGGTGGTCACATATCCACCGGGGAAGAGAAGGACGTGCAGCGTTGACGCACTCGTCGTCGGCGAGTGAGGTCACGCACTGACGACAAGGCCGTCCTCTCAGACCTAGCGCCCGCGCGGGATGGCCTCCGTCCCCAAGCTCGTTGCCGTAGTGTGTACGGAGGACGACGACCACGAGCGAAGCCACTTCTCGCCGATCCTCAAGTATGCTACCTCTTTTCGAGCCATAACCTTGTTCTATTGCGCCATCTGCTACGTCGTTGCATGTGGATCTTTTTCCACTCCACCATCTTCCCAATTTGCTATCCTCTACTGTGCTGGCCACGCAGACGAAAACCATAATTTACACTATTAAAGGAAACCCTACTTCATGCAGACTAATCCATGTCTAGGTTGAATAAGGAAAGGAAGGGAGACTGTACTGTCCAAGAGAGTAGGCATCGAACCCGCATCTAGGTTGATAAGGGGAAAATTAGTAGCTAAGGAACGAGTCTCGTGTCTCTTGGTTGAAGAAGGGTAGAAAGGCATGACAACGCAATAGAGAATGACCAGGTCGATCGGTTTTTTGTCCTCGCATAGGAAAAAGGTGGCTAAAGAGAACAAAAATGGGACCGTAATCCACATATGCTGCCTTGATATTTGTTGCTCTGGGCAACCATACCTCCCTCACCACTCTGCGTCCGTGGAGGTACATCGTACTGGTGCCTCCCATGCTCTTATTGCCACTTTTTTTGCTATTAGTATAACACCAGCAGTCAAGTCAAGCAATGCTACTACTAAAGTGATGCCACATTTAACTAATGCCGCTCTCAGTCTAATGCCACCCATAAATTTAAGCAATGCCATTTAATGTCACTGGATTATTTTAGGGTTAGCTGTTGATTGTGGATGTATTAAAGATTTTTTAGCTATAAGGCATTCTAATGCTGTTCCACAGCCAGTATACCAATGATGAAACTTGTTACTCCCGTCAGATTTTTGCACTGTTAATGCTTATAGATTACATACCTCACTCTCATGAAATAAGTTAATTTTTTTGTACAGTGTCACCAAAATGCCAAGGCGCTGATGTCATTTTATTTTGGTTAAAATGCACAGACAATTATGAAGACAAGAGGAAAGGTCAAGAGTGGGCACCTCCTCCTCCGGCTGTTCTCTTGAGGAGGTCTATATGTTTGTCTCTAATGCCTGTCGACTACATACCTGACATCATGATGTAATGTTAAGTCATTTCCTTTTGTACAGTGTCACTGAATTGTCAAGGCGGTGATGGCATTTTATTTTAGTAGAACTGCACAAAATTTGCTTAAAAGATGAGGAAAGGTCAGGAATGGCTCACTTTTCCAGAAAAAACTATGTATGCCTTCCTCACATCAGCCGCTGTTGCTTTATTTATTCCTTCAAACAGGTGGTTAGAAACATTCTTGCTACCTTTTCCCATTAAGAAATTGGAATGCTTATATTTGTGAGTCTATGCTTCAACTAGTGCCACTTTTAGAGTAATCACACTTTCAATATCTATGCAAACAGGGATGCTCAATTTTAGTGGAACTGCACAAAAAGTCCTACTGGTTCAACATTAGGAGCATGTTTTTCCCAACCTTTATATCCAATTGGTGGCACTATGAGCTGTTCATTACGAAGGTACATGGTTTGCTACTATCTTGCTACTCTTTTTGTACTGTCATTAGATAGTAATACTAGTGGTTTGCATGTGAATTTATTGGCAGGGTGGACCTACATTGGAGGTGCATGACAGGATTCAATGATTGGATGCTCAATTTCGGTTGTATTGATTTCACCTCTTCCATCACTGCGAACATGGATATCCTTGGTCTGATGAAGAATATGCGCTATATTTCTGCTCTAAACCAGCAAATCAATTCAGTATGAAATTGTCCAGGGCAAAACATAACTGTATCAGATTGTCCAGTGCAGAACATGACAGATGCTAAGCAGAAGAGACATGTTTAAACCGAAAATACAAGGTGTGGTATATGTTTACTATCTGCTTGATATTTGTCTAGACAGAGATCTCTGCCCGTTGCTATTTGGCAAACCAACAAAGTGCCTGCAATTTTGGTTGAACTGCACAAGGGAATAGTATAGTCACTGCATGCAGTGCCATTTGAAAATAGACACAGAAAGATTGGATAGTCACTTCATGGACTGTAGAAAAGTAGTACTGTACTATTTATTGGCCAACACTAGGTGCTTCATTGCTTTGGTCTGATTATACAATGGACATCATTTTGCCTAAGTTAAAGTTTGTATTCCAAAAATAGTCTCGCAGTGTGATCGAGGGAAGACCAAATCATATTGCAGTGCATGTTCCTCCATCATGTCTGGTTCATTCTCATGGTTCCAGCTATTGGTGAAACCACTTATGTTTGCAAGAGGAATTGTAAACTTCACAAACAAATTTGTCTTTCAGTCTATACTAAATGTTGGCCAATAGAAGCATCCATGTTAGTAGGAAGAACAGATGTTTTTCTAGATCTTTGCTTTTGGAGCTACATATTTGTATATGATCTGTGAGTCATTGAGATGCATTAACATGTTGATCTTATGTATGGGAATCGTACTAGTTAGTTTTAGTTGCGACGCAAGATCCGAAGTGGCTGATCTTTGCTTTTGGAGCTACATATTTGTATATGATCTGTGAATCATTGAGATGCATTAACAGTTACTTATTTCTGTTCGCTCAGTGTTTACAAGTTACTAATCGATCACTAGCTAGCCTACAAATGCGCTCCTGGCAGTTTTATTTGCGATGCAAGATGCGAAGTGGCAGTTTTTTGAATAAAAATGCCTACCTCTGAAGAAACTGACAAGCTCGTACGCAAGCAAGTGCCTCCTTATTTCAAGCCAATAGAAAAAATGGCTCCTCCTAGTGGATTTCTGACATCTGGGTCCCATGCCATTGTCAACGTAGTCAATAAACGAGAGAATTGCACAACGAGCGGTTGACACCATGGACCCAACAACTCGCCTAGTTATTTTTGTTTTGGATTAATTTGATAAATGCCACTCCAAATCTGGTGTATCCGAGAAATGCCACTGCAATTTCCAAACTTTGAAAAATGCCATTTGCCATTTCTAGTGGCATTTTTCGAAGTCTGGAGTGGCGTTTTTCAAAGTTTGCAAACTGCAGTGGCGTTTTTCAAAGTTTGCAAAAATTGCAGTGGCATTTTTCAAAGTTTGGAAATTGCAGTGGCATTTTTATGAATCGCCATAATTGGAGTGGCATTTATCTAACTTGTTTTTGAGACGGAAGCAGGGTGTCAACTGGGCTGTGCGGGACACTCTGGCATGTCTAGACAACCTTTTCTTTTATGTTTACCACAGACCAGCCCAGTAGTTTTTTTTCTTTCTGAAAATGGCTAGCCCAGTTTTTTTGTGATTTGTCAAGTAAGTCGCTTTATCAGGCCTGTCACAAATCTTTCAAGACGAGGAGCGCTTCATTCGGCTGGCCGAGAAAATGGCCTATCAGTAATGAGAAATGGGTTGTACATTTTTAAAACACATCAAACCGGCAATTATTTTCAAATATCTTTTTTTCATTTCGAGATTTTAAATTGCATCGATTTTTATGCGTGGACAATTTATTGGATTTTATATTGATATACATTTATTTTTAAAATCAGTCTAAACATGGCTTGAAATTTCGGGATTAAAAACAGTTCAGACCGCACCGACATATGCAAAATTTCATATAATTTTTTAACCGTGGCCACAATATGGGCTGTAATGCTAACATAAAGAATATGTGCTCCAAAAAAACCCGTAAGAATTAGCAAATGGGCTGTAAGTTATTTGAAATAATGGCAGATGGGCTGTATGCTGTTTTCCACAGATTTGAGGCTTTCCACAGATGGCCTGTATACTGTTGGATGTCCATCCAACGGCCGTCGTGCTTCTTCAATCTCTGCTCTTCCTGCTCCAGCCGCTCAAACAAGCGCCGACGGGACTGCCTGCTCCCTCCTCCTCGCGGCCGGCTGTGCTGCCGCGCAGGCCTCACCGCCCCACCGTACTCCCATCGCTGGCCTAGCCATCCCTCTACTCACCCACACCTGCTGTTATTCTCCGGCGACGGCAGACGAACTAGTAAACCCTCGTATAGTCGTACTCCCCTCCGCGTGGGAAACAAAAACAACGGCTGAGTCTTCCCTGCCTCCATGTCGTTCCCTTCCTAGGCCTCGCCGTCGTCCACTGCCCTGGTGCTCTCGGCCTGGTGTGGTCAGCGTGGTCAACGACCGACATGCATCTGAAGTGGACTATACGTGGAGAGGCTGACAGCTGGGTCCACGGCCGCACGCATGGAAATGCCTCCTTATTACGCGCAAAATAATGATTTCCTCCACCTGGCATCTGGGACCCACCGAAACGGCCTCTGTATTTCGCGAAAAAAACGTTACCACCACTGACAGCTCGGACCCACCAGCTATATCTTCGCACGCAAGGAAGTGCCTCCTTATTACGCACAAAAAAATGAATACTCCCCCTGCTAGCTGGGACCCAGTATAGTGGGCCTACTAAGTTGACGGGGACGAAGGGCTTTGTCAACTTAGTCAATATGCATGATTCTAGCTCGACTGACCGTACGATGTCCATCCAACGGCCGTAGTGCTTCTTCAACTTCTGGTCTTCTTGCTCCAGCCGCCCAAACCAGCGCCGGTCGTGCCGCCTGCTCCTGCCTCCCGTGGCCGGCTGTGCTGCCGCGGAGGCCTGACCGCCCCCATACTACTCCCACCGCTGGCCAGGCCATCCCTCCACTCCACTCACCCACACCCCCTGTTATTCTGCGGTGACGGCAGCGCAGCCGAACCAGTGAACCCCCGTACTCCTCTCCGCGTGGGCATCCACTGCCGCATCTTCCCCGGCTCTGCGTCGTCCCCTTCCTAGGCCTCGCCGTCATCCACCGCCGTGGTGCTGTCAGCGCGCCGTGGTCAATGTGGTCAACGACCAAATTCCATCGAAAGAATACTATACGTGGAGAGGCTGACAACTGGATCCACGGCAGCCGCAAGGAAGTGCCTCCTTATTACGCGAAAAATAATTATTCCTCCACCTGACAGCAGGGACCCACCGGACGGGCCACCAGTATTTTGCGAAAAACGTTTCCCCCTGACTGCTGGGACCCACCGGACGGGCCACCGTATTTCGCGAAAAAACGTC
>NC_041388.1:638025211-638045512 GCF_002162155.2 Triticum dicoccoides | reverse complement strand
GGACCCACCGGAAGTGCCTCCTTATTACGCACAAAAAAAATGAATACTCCCCCGGCTAGCTGGGACCCACCTTGCTGGGAGGCTGACTTGTGGGCCTACTAAGTTGACGGGGACGGAGGGCTTTGTCAACTTAGTCAATATGCATGATTCTAGCTCCAGTGGCCGTACAATGTCCATCCAACGGCCGTAGTGCTTCTTCAACCTCTGGTCTTCTTGCTCCAGCCGCCCAAACCAGCGCCGGTCGTGCCTCGTGCTCCTGCCTCCCGTGGCCGGCTGCGATGCGGCGGAGGCCTCACCGCCCCTACTACTCTCACCGCTGGCTAGGCCATCCCTCTACTCACCCACACCCCCTGTTATTCTGCGGCGACGGCAGCCTCACACCGCAGCGAACAGTGAACCCTCGTACTCCTCTAAGCGTGGGCATCCACTGCCGCGTCTTCCCCGGCTCCGCGTCGTCCCCTTCCTAGGCCTCGCCGTCGTCCACCGCCCTGGTGCTCTCGGGGCGGCGTGGTCAACGTGGTCAAGGAACGACTTCCATCGGACGTGGGCTGTACGTGGAGAGGCTAACAGCTGGGTCCATGGCCGCAACAAGGAAGTGCCTCCTTATTACGTGCAAAATAATTATTCCTCCACCTGACAGCGGGGTCCCACTGGACGGGCCACCGTATTTCGCCCCCCTGACTGCTGGGACCCACCAGCTACATCTCCGCAGGCAAGGAACTGCCTGACAGTCGGGACCCACCTGGTCGAAGCGTATGTAGCGTTGTCATTCTGCTCGCAAACGTGTACATACATATATACTGGTGGATGTAGAGGCGCGCACGTGTTGTAGTAGAGGCGCGCACGTAGCATGTACACATACGTACGTCAGCCAGGGTGCAAGAAAGAAAATACAGCCACGTATGTGTACATACGGGCGGGGTCTCGAACGCCTACTCGCGCATACGTACGGCGAGGGCTCGTGTACATGGCTGGATCGGAACGGAGAAACAGCGTCGTCGTCGTGTTCATGGGTCGGAACAGAATGCGTGGTCGTGTTCATCAGGAGGGCTTGGACGGAAGAGGCGATGGAAACGAGGCCTGGCGTACCGCACAACGGAGGAAACGGACCTCCTACGGTCGAAATGGGGGTCCTATTGATCGGGAGGGGTGTGGCGTACCGCAAAACGGAGGAAACGGACCTCCTACGGTCGAAACGGGGGTCCTGTTGATCGGGAGGGGTGTGGCGTACCGTAAAACGGAGGAAACGGACCTCCTACTGTCGAAACAGGGGTCCTGTTGATCGGGAGGGGTGTGGCGTACCGCAAAACGGAGGAACGGACTTGTGTTGGAGCGCTACGGTCGAAACGGAGGTCCTGTTCATCGGGAGGGGTGTGGCGTACCACAAAACGGGACTCCACGGGATACTGTTCATCTCCACCATCGACCCCCTCCAGCCTCCACGAGCTATGGTTCATCCATCGTCGACCCCCTCCAGCCTCCACGGGCTCCTGTTCATCCAGCCTCCACCGCGCGCTACTCCACCATCTACTATTCAACCACCCCTCCACCGTCTACTGTTCATCCATCCCTCCACACCACGGGGTCTTGTTCAACCACCCCTCCACGGGCACCCCTCCACCGTCTACTATTCATCCTGCCCTCCACACCACGGGGTCCTGTTCATCCACCCGTCGACGGGCACCCCTCCACCGCCTACTATTCATCCAGCCCTCCACCACACCACGGGGTCCTGTTCATCCAGAGGCAACGCCACCGCTCACTGTTCATCCAACCCCTTCCCCCCGCAACGCTCACTGTTCATCCCATCAATCGGCTTCAGTTAGCAGCAGTAGCCAAGGAATCGCTCGATCGGGTTCAGTTAACAGCCATCGATCGATCTCTCGGGTTCAGTAACGTGTAGCCTGCAGTGCAATCGCTCGGGTTCAGTTAGAGCCCAGCCCCTCGCTCGGGTTCAGTTAGAGCCAATGCCTCGCACACACGCGCGTACGTGTACGAGAGAAACACGCATCGCTCGGCCCCCGACCTCCCACCGTAACCGGGAACTCCCTGAAATTTTCCTCCCCCTCGCTTCTACCACAGTTTTTTCCGTCATGGACGGCCCAAAGAATGTCATGTAGCTGCGTCTCCGGCCCGCCCAGGATGAAAAGCCCATTTTCTGTCATGATTTTTTGTCATAGAAGTAGGAGCCCACAACATCTATGATGATACCGGGTTTTGTCACAATTATCGTCATAGAAGTGTCATATGTATGACAGAATTTTTTTTCGTTCGGCCCAAAATGTCACATATGTGTCTTTTTTTGTAGTGCTTCCTTTTCTTGTCTCCCCCGTCTGGAGGGGAGCATCTTCTTCTGCCTCCTCGTCTTCGGGGGAGGATTGCGCCATAGAGTCCTCGGACGGTGAGTCCGACGACGCCTGGCATCGGGAACTCTTTCGGGTTCCCTTGGCCTTCTTGGTCTTCTCCGGCATCGTATAAGGAGCCGAAGTCAGCATCTTCGCCAGAAGAGCGTCTGCTGGGCCTTCGGGCAAAGGAGCCGGACAGTCGATTTGTCCGGCCGTCTCCTGCCAGTCCTATCAAAGGTACGGGAGTTTAGATCCCGCATGGAGTCAATCTATAAAAAATAAGTATCCTATGAGAGGTAAAGCAGCTTACTGCACTGGCTTGGCGCTTCGCGTTGAATCCGCGATCCTCAGTAATGGGAGGGGGGTGGGACCTCGGCGCTCTTGAACAGCACTCTCCAGGCATCTTCGTGAGTTGTGTTGAAGAGTCGGTTCAGAGTTCGATGCTGTGCCGGGTCGAACTCCCACAAGTTGAAGTCCCGTTGTTGGCACAGGAGGATCCGGCGGTGGAGCGTGACCTGGACTACGTTGACGAGTTTGAGCTTCTTGTTCACCATGTTTTGAATACATGTTTGGAGTCCGGTCAGCTCTCCCGAACTACGCCAGGACAGGCCCTTCTCTTGCCAGGAGGTGAGCCGTGTGGGGAAGCCAGATCAGAACTCGGGGGCCGCTACCCATGTAGGGTCACGCGGCTCAGTGATGTAGAACCACCCCGATTGCCACCCCTTTATGGTCTCCACAAAGGAGTCCTCGAGCCATGTGACGTTGGGCATCTTGCCCACCATGGAGCCTTCGCACTCCGCCTGGCGGCCGCTCACTACCTTCGGCTTGACATTGAAAGTCTTCAGCCATAAGCCGAAGTGGGGCTTGATGCGGAGGAAAGCCTCGCACACGACGATAAACGCCGAGATGTTGAGGATAAAGTTCGGGGCCAGATCGTGGAAATCTAGGCCGTAGTAGAACATGAGCCCCTAGACAAATGGGTGGAGAGGAAATCCCAGTCCGCGGAGAAAATGGGTGAGGAACACTACCCTCTCATGGGGCATGGGGGTGGGGATGAGCTGCCCCTCCTCTGGGAGGTGGTACGCGATGCCGTCGGGCAAGTATCCGGCTCTCCTCGGCTTCTTGACGTGTCCCTCCGTGACGGAGGAGACCATCCACCTGCCTCCCGCTCCGGACATGGTTGGAGAAGTTCGAGGAGGGAAATACGAACTTGGGTGCTGGAGCTCGAGTGTGCGAAGGTGGGTGAGCAAAGGAGGAAGAAGGCATGGATGAAAAGGTAAATCCTTATCCCTTTATATGGGCGGACGAAACTATACGTCCCCACTAGCCTGGTAAAACTCGCTTGTCCCCCAAGCACCGTAATCGATAGCGCGGTTGGGTTACCCACACCCGTATTGATGAGAATCCTGTGATAAGGGGACACGATCTCTGCTTTGACAAGATGTGTCAAAAAACTACCTCGCGTTATGTGCGGGGAAAGTTAAAGGAAACAGTTCGAATAATCGACGGGCCATGACATAATGTCGAGTTGCCAAAACAAGTCAGCAAATTGGATTTGTGGAAATATTATTCTCTCTACGGTGGTATGTGGAACTTATTTTGCAGGGTCGGACACTACCCTTATATTCAAATTCTTCCGTGGTGTATTCGGAGGAGGAACCCGCCTTGCAATGCCGAAGACAATACTGCGCGCCGGACTCATCGTCATTGAAAGCCTGGTTCAGGGGCTATTGTGGGAGTCCTGGATTAGGGGGTCTCCGGACAGCCGGACTATATCCATTGGCCGGACTGTTAGACTATGAAGATACAGAATTGAAGACTTCGTCTCGTGTCCGGATGGGACTCTACTTGGTGTGGAAGCCAAGCTAGGCAATACGGATATGTATATCTCCTCCTTTGTAACCGACCTTGTGTAACCCTAACCTCTCCGGTGTCTATATAAACCGGAGGGTTTTAGTCCGTAGGACAACATACAATCATACCATAGGCTAGCTTCTAGGGTTTAGCCTCTCCGATCTCGTGGTAGATCTACTCTTGTACTACCCATATCATCAATATTAATCAAGCAGGACGTAGGGTTTTACATCCATCAAGAGGGCCCGAACCTGGGTAAAACATTGTGTCCCCTGCCTCCTGTTACCATCCGCCTTAGACGCACAGTTCGGGACACCCTACCCGAGATCCGCCGGTTTTGACACCGACACCCCTTCTCACACTCTGTTCAGGTATCGATCGTTTGTCCATTCGCTTGAAACCTCCTATTGTACCTTCATATTTTGCTCTTGATGTTTTCTTAAGTTTCAACTCGAGAGACACTTCTGCCACATTCGCTGAATTGTTCACCAGATAATCAACCCTATAAGGGTCAGTTCTTCCGAAGTTACTCTTTACTTCCGCACTTAAATCTCGGGATGAGATTTCTTGTAGTGAAGGAGATTTGTAACACCCACAGTGTCATGCTACAGTAATCCATCATTATGATGCTAAGCTATTGAGCTCGCCCGAGGTCCGGCGTCTGCCGCGGTCGACGCCACCGTCGACACCGTCCATCCCAGCCTTGGCCGAGACCTCGAATGGCTGCGCCCGAGCCCCTGCTTTTGAACGCACCACCCCACGCTCCTTTTGAGCGCCCATAGCCCCGTCCCCGATGAGGCCCGAAGCCAACCGCCGCCCACGCTCGTCGCCGGCGCCGCTCCGGCAACCCCCGCCCCCGCCGCTGCCGCAGTTTGAAGCGCCGTCCCCCTGCGCCTGTAGATGCTCGCGGCGGTCCAAACGTCCCCCGGTGGCCGTTTTCCGACCATGTACGCACCGCGCCGCCGTTTGAATGGTCGCCGCCGGTGCGCCACTGCCGCCAGCCGACGTGGCCAGCCTGGGGCCACCACTTGGGTCACTGACCAGTGGCCCCAGGGCCCTCTTTGACTTGTTGACTGCGGTCAACGTGCTGACGGGGCAGCCCCCAGCCACTGACATGTGGGCCCCCTCTATTAAATAGTCTAATAAACATTTTATAAATAAAAGTAATTAGATTAACCTAAACACTCACTGATACCTGGGCCCCCTCTGTTAAAAGCGAACAAAACCATCTCTTTATCTCTAACTCCCGACCAAACAATTAACCTGATCACATGATTTATTTTAGTAAGGTACTATAAAACAACAACAAAGCCTTTAAATAATGAGGCATGCTACGCGTCCGTCAAAAGATCAACCGGGTCATGAGCCATCAGATCTGAAGTTATCAAGCGGCCGAGCGGCACCCACCACCATTGCAACAAACTTCTTGTTGCGGAAATCATTGCAACTGAGATTTTGTTGCAGAAACCTTTGCAACAAAAGTCATGTCGCAGTAACTTTTTGCAACAAAGGTCATGCTGCAGAAACTTTTTGCAGAAATTTTTCCACATGCACAACGGAGGCGGCTGAAGGCACACATGTGTTTGACGTCTTAGGTTACAGCAAGCTCAGGGGCATGAGCCACCACAGCTACGTCCGATCCGGGAATTTCGCCGTGGGCGGCCATGACTGGGCCATCCGCTTGTACCTGGATGGGAACAGCCAAGGATGCCCAGATTAGACCTCAGTTTATCTTGAGCTTATGAGCGAGAGCACCGATGTCCGGGCGTCCTGGGAACTGAGGCTAGTCGACAAGTGCACCGGATTATCATCTTTAGTGCGTAAAATAGGACCTATGATTTTCAATTCCGCTGATACCACTAAGTTTGCCCCGCCTGATCCTTATTTCAAAAAGCGAAGCGAGATCGAGGGGTCCGTGTACCACAAGGATGATCGCCTCACGATCTAATGCATCGTTACCATTTTTTAAAAGACACAGGTTACCAAACCCAAATCCACGCCCAAAATCGACATGCCACCGTCTGACTTGGCCGAACATCTTGGCAGGCTGTTGGATGACAAGAAGGGGTTCGATGTCAATTTCATTGTTGGGGGAGAGACCATCAAAGCGCATAGGTTCATTCTTGCTATGCGGTCGCCTGTTCTAAGAGTTGAGCTCTACGGACCGATGAGGGAGGCGAGGCTGGGGCAGTGCATTACCATCGAGGACATGCAACCTGCCGTCTTCAGAGCCTTGCTCCATTTCATTTATACTGATTCTTTGCCTCGTGGCGACAGGGACCTTGAGGGAGATGAAGATATCGAGATGGTCCGGCTTTTACTCGTGGCTGCGGACAGATATGCCATGGACAGACTCAAGATGGTATGCCAAAGCATCCTTTGCAGGGATCTGAATGCGGACACCGTGGCGACAACATTGGCTTTAGCTGACCAACATAACTGCCACAAGCTTAAGGATGCTTGCCTTGAATTTATTGAAAGATCAGATGACAATGCTATGGATGGCGTGGTGGCAACCCAAGGCTTCAAAGATCTCAAAGTGACTTGCCCATCTCTCATAGTGGACGTACTGGAGAACAGAAGAAAGCTTCGTAAAGCATGAGCAATTGCATTGGTACATTTACCAAATTATATGAAGCATTTATTTTGATAAATTTCTCATACCCATTTGCCGTAGGGATTGTGCTTAGTGCTAAATGGACCTAAGGATAGCTATATCAAATCTCAAGTGATTGAATGATGTGAAAGTTCTCCTACATACCCAGAATTTTTATTTAGTAGGTTGTTGATTTTATCTCGAGCGCTACCCTGCAACCGCGTAACACTTGCTCTTAATTTCTAGCAAAGTTTCCTTCTTGTGTGTGCAATCTTCATTGAGCATCTGATACCCATATGGTCGACATTAGCAATCAATTCTATGATGGCCTTTCTTCATGTATGAGAATGATTTAAGATTATTAAACACACTAAAAATTCTATCCTCAAGGTATAACATTATAAATATGAATTTTTTTACGCAAACAGCCCCAAATGGCTAGATCTCAATAATATAATTACATACTTTGATGCCTTGAAGTAGGATAGAATGACCGCGTGCTAAGCAAGACGAGAAGGTGTTGGGTGGTGCCGGCCGCTAGACTACAAGGGTCACAACTGGCTCTTGCATTGAGGCGAGGATCGATGATATTGGAAGTTGATGTGTGCTTTTCCTCGCCACTCTTCGTTTGTGGGGCTCCTTTTTCTGTTGGTGTCAATTTTTAGAGATGTCGGCGTTATCATGTGGAAAGTAGAATGCCGCCGGTGCAACAGACCCCTCTCTTCAATGTGCAAGTAGTATCTTAGCCCTCCCACACACCCACAACGGCAACAAAAATTGACAGAGACAAGCTCTGCCCCCGTCACTCACGCGTTGGTTGCAGTGACAACTAACCATGCCCCAATAACACACATCATACCATTGCCGACACATAAGGCGTAAAGAGCCACACTCACGCCACACATACCTACAAGTAGGCCCAAGATCCTACATAACCGAATCGACCACTTACATCTGGGCCCCAAGCAGTGGCCCGAGCACTAATGCACCACAAGGCTCCCATTGGAGGGAGATTAGTAGCTACTAGAGGGTGAAGCGCGCTTTGCCGCGCCGCTCTTCGGTCATGAGTTAAGCCTCCCTCTTTTTACGTCTTATTTAGTGGAGGCGAGGTGCGTAAAAGAATTAATTTACAATAACCAATCCACTGATAAATCCATGCACAACATGGATCCTTTAACGAAAGTGATTATTGTTGATTTAAATCTTCAGTACAAATGTCAAGGTTGAGAAACAAACCCAAGCCAGGATTTACTGAAATATAGAAACTCTTACTGTTCATAAAAAACTCTTACTATTCACAAAAAGCTAGCCTCAATCAATTGAGATTACACTTACCAAATAGACAGTATTATATGATGCAATTAAGGTTCATATACCTGAAAAGTTATTCGTATTTATGTTAACAATTTCAGAAATATGATTACGGGACACCGCTTAAATTTATCATATATACCATTGCAACACTATAATTAGTTCTGTAACATTCTTGGTTCACAACATATTTGAGTTTTTGAATGATCTCATTTTGCCGGTACAGGATAATTGACAAGCACAGAAGATCACATGTTCCTAACCATGATGATACGGTATAAAGACTCATAATAAGAGGGCATACCATTGTACGCAACCATGTAAATAATAGATCCTAATAGCAGGGAAAAGGTGATGCCAAAGATCTAACAGCAAGGCATCATTACTTGTTTCATGGTAAAAGAAAGCGAGTACATGTTCTTGACCAAAATGGGGCAACAAAATTACTCGGTTCTCATAATTAGTCATTATTGGGAAGCAATACTATGCAATATTCAGACACTCTAGTTCTCTAATTTTGTTTCTTCAGGGTTGCTCATGCGGCGAGCACCACAGGTCCTAGGAAACTTGGGAATTGCATGAGCAACACAACCATATAAATTAGGACAAAATTTCATGTCATACAATGTCTGAAAATTTGTAAAAAGCCACATAGAAATTAGGTTGGTTAACTATTAGAACAAACAGGCATGCTACCATGTACCATGGGTGATTTCTTTGGTTCAACCACAAATATTTCAGTTGTTCAGCATAAACAAAACGCCGCGGAGTGATAGTTTAGCCGACAATATGCAACTATTGCTGATAGTGACACGACAATAAAAGTAAGAAACCTAGTATCCAAGATGTTGACAATAGAAAGTTAGGGAAGTGTTTGTACCAACTCTGAACTAATAGGCTACAACTTACACACCATGTGCTTATAAATAAAAATATTAAAAATAAGCAAATCTGATGTAAGATCGGATGATAGCATGCTTTCAAGTTTACTAAGCTTCAATTTCGAATTGCACCTTGTCATCTCCTTCAGGAAATCTTTCACTGTTTTATAGCACTTAGCAGAACTGCAATATCTAAATAACCAGATAACTCAGTTAATATAAATAAGCCATCCTTATTTATCCAGCATCCCTCGTGCATCCCTGTATCCTGTCATCACCAGCCGTTTGATCAAAATCCTGTGCCTGTTGTGCGTCCAGCGTCCTTTTGCAGAAAAGCGCCTGCATCAGCCCAAGTCAGCCGTGTAAATTTTCCACGTACACCCCTCCTCCGCCCAGCAGCTCCCCCAAATCTCTTCGTTCCTCCAATCTTCGTGGCAGGACGACAGCCGGCGACGAGCCACGACGTGGATAACAGTCGGCGAACAATACCAGTGATGGGTCGTGCTGGTTTCCGTCACGGCGGCAACCTGCGACGGCAACCTCGGAAGGAGATTCTTTTTAGTGGTCGCCGCATCAATGGCCTGCAACGGAGCATGCGGGAAGGAGCGTGCGACGGAGCACAGGATGAGGAGCCTGCAACGGAGACCCGTGTAGGGGGCGGCCGCATCCTGGCGACGGAGACCCGCGAAGGAGCGTGAGACGAGGCGACCAATGCACTCGCCTGTCACTGCCACTGCAGTAGATGGCCACAACTGTGATCACTAGGTAGTACTACTAGTACTTTTTAGACGAACTCCTGTTGCGAAATCGCAATAGCAATTGATCTTGTATGGATGTGCCAAGAGCAAACATGTATTGCTGAATGCAAAATTCAGAAAACTGAATTTCGGTTCTGTGAATTAGTATCCAGAAAGTTGGGAGAGAGAGAAACAGGACAACATTTGTTGGCTGCCTGAGCTTGAACTCAAATGAGAAATGAATCTTCGCTGGACCTACACTCAAAGTTCATTTATCATATGACTGATGACTGAAAATGACAATGTAAAGTCCTTTGAAAGCTCTCAGTTTTCTCTGAAGAAAAGAGTTGTTTATATTCTATTTTTGAATGCCGCCGTTGAGGTTGATGTGGAGTTGTAAGCTGAGTTGTTCCTTGTGTGATTCGTACTGAGCACTGTTTATACAACAGAATCAACATGTGAGCTCACAGTCTAAGTAACCTTGGGTACTGTACATGAATTTCTCCTGGGTGATAAAAAAACAGAACATGTCCAGGTTTAAAGAGAGAGCTCCTTTACGGTGATTGGGGCAGTAATGGGAGTACTTTCGAGTACTTACCCCTCCGATTTTTATTAGCCGTCCGATCTGGTGGGGGATTACAAATGAATTAAACTAATTAGTTTAATCAGAGAAGGGCATAATGGTCCAGGGTAAAATATTCTGTTTTGAACCGATCACGTCCACGGCGTCTAGATCCAGTCCTCGTTCTCGTCCTCTTCCTTCTGTCCGACGAGCCCGGCGAGAGGAACCAACACCGTCG
The DNA here is from genome assembly GCF_002162155.2 of Triticum dicoccoides. NCBI lineage: Eukaryota > Viridiplantae > Streptophyta > Magnoliopsida > Poales > Poaceae > Triticum > Triticum dicoccoides. Next base: position 638,034,988 of record NC_041388.1, on the reverse strand, counting down.
TCGGCGTCGTCCTCGTCCTCCACCTCGTCCTCTTCACTATAAACGACGTGCCCGGCGGCAGGAAGAAGATTAAGGCGCGACATCTACGGCGGCAGTGTCGGCGGCGGCGGCGCTATAGGAACTCGCCCCCGCCGATCACATCGCTTCCGGGCTTGCATCCTAAGGTATGAATCGCCCGAATCTCAACTCCTCCCTGTTTGATTGGCCCGTTGGAAGTGACTCTTGGCAGGAACTCCAACTTCCTCGTAGATGGATCTATACTCTACGGTTGGCCCCTCGGTTAGGCCACCGGAGATATCAATGCTTGTTCTGAAAGTAGGCTTGTTTTTCTTGATGCAGCAGGAGATATCAATGCCTACGGGAGATATCGCCATAAACTTACTTTGTTTCGTAGCCTGCACTTCCTACTTAGATTTGTTTAGTCATCATCGATTTAGGTTTCCCTAGTGCATGCAATTCAATTTAGAATTATTCATCATCCATGGTCACTTCACTAGTTTATAGGGGACCCAGTTTATGGACGTTTATGATTGCTTGCCATAACTTGTACAAGGAGCAAAGTTTAAAATTCCACGCAAGATTTCGTACTGGGTTTTGCATGCATTTATGTTTGTCCTTTCAGATTTTTATTCGTATGAATTGTGATGCAGGAAGACATGGCGGATGTAAGTCATGAGTCAATGATGGAGTACTATCATATTGCCAACAAGATGTTTAATAGTGAGGATAAAGGTTATACATTCTATAACAAATATGGTCTTGAGAAAGGTTTTAATGTCCGGAGAAGCTATGTTGAGTGGGATGGATCCAACTGGCATATAATTTTAAGGAAATTTGTGTGTAGTCGTGAAGGGGTTCGTGAAGAGAAGCACATGAAGAGGAAGATGGAAGATAGAAAGAGGAGGCCACGTAGTATAACTCGTGTAGGGTGTAAAGCTAAATTGGTGATTGCAAGACAGGAGGAAATAGGTCAGTGGTTTGTGAAGGATTTCATCGATGAACACAACCATCCTCTAGCCCCACGGGATCTGTCGTGTCTTTTGCGTTCACACAAAAGAATTAGCGATGAGCAGAAAGCGGACATTACCGACATGGAAAAATCCGGGATCAGAAAACACCATATTATGGATATTATGTGCATGCAATACGGTGGATATGATGAAGTTGGATGCATTATGAGGGACATCTACAATTTCTGCCATGCTAACTAGCAGGAAACAATTTCTTCCAGGGATGCTCAAACGGTGATCAATCACATGGTGGTGAGGCAAAAGCGAGATTCAGATTTTTTCTTCTTCAGATACTTGGTTGATGAAGCTGGCCATCTGAAGGGACTGTTCTGGTGTGATAGTCAATCCCGACTTGACTACGAGGCTTTCGGAGACGTTATTGTTTTTGATAGAACATACAGAACCAATAAGTACAATCTGCCATTTGTGCTGTTTGTCGGGTTGAATCACCACTGCAACACCGTTATTTTTGCATATGGTATCATTTCACATGAAACAAGCCAAACATACCAGTGGATGTTGCTGACCTTTTTTTATGCTATGGGACAGAAGCATCCTATATCTGTGATCACGGATGGGGACCTTGCAACGCAGAGAGCAATCAGGATGGTGGGGCCTGACTCAAACCATAGGCTCTGTATATGGCACATTCAACAGAACATTGTACGCCATCTGCATGATGACACGGTAAAGGAGGAATTCAGATCTTTCATATATGATACATCTTCCATTGAAGAGCACAAGAGAAAATGGTTACACTTCTTACAACGGAATAAAGTAACAAGTGAGGACTCCTGGCTGCATCAGATGTATAAGATGAGAAAACTGTGGTGTGCTCCATATCTTGAGGGCCGTTGTTTCCTAGGATTGAGCAACAATCAGCGGTGTGAGAGTTTAAACTTGGTGCTACATACGCATCTTGAGGCTAAGATGGCGTTGTTTCAAATGCTAGAGCACTATGAGCGTTACCTTGCGTCGCGACGCTTGAACGAGGCTCTCCAAGACGTCGAAGCCTTGTAGTCCGTTCCGTTCACAGAGGAAAATGCTTCAGTTCTTGAGAAACAGGCCGTGAAAGTTTTCACTCCTGCTGTGTTTAAGTTGGTCTTATGGAGCATAGATGCTGTAAAAAAATGTGAGATCAGAGAGGTACTTGATACAGCAGAAGTTACCGTATACGTTGTGTCTAAGAAGGAAATAATGGATAAAAAGATCGAAGTGCGCACGGAGTCGAAGGAAGGTCTACTTCGCAGTATCAGTTGTTCTTGCCGCAAATTGGAATGCGCAGGCACACCATGTTCCCACATATTTTACATATTGGGAATTTTACAAGAAGAAACACTGCCCAGGTGTTGTGTTCCCACTAGGTGGACAATGAGTGCAAAATGTGCATTCGCACCGACCAGAAAGAGCGAGATATATGCATACTCTGCAGCCCTATAAAGGTACCGTAAGCTAAGGAATTTTAGTCACGCATCATGTTTCAAGGCATTGCCACTCTGATGAGGCGTTTCAGCATCTAAAAAGGGTTTTGGAAGGACAAGATGTTTGCAAGGGATCAACAAGTGAACAAGCTGATAGCAAAGGATCAACTAATGCTCAGGGTAACAGCATTAGGTTTGGCCCATTGATGCCACAATTGGCTAACCTTGATGGTGAAGGTTTCGAAAAGGTTCTGGATCCTGTGCATGTGCCGGGCCGAGGTGCTCCGAAGAAAAGGATACATGCAAAGATGAAGAAAATAAGAACAAAGGGTAGATGTAGCTATTGTCATGAGGCAGATGGTCACAATCGATGTACGTGCGCCAAATTGACAGAGGTACCTAATATGCCATAATTTAATGTTTAATGTGTCCAAATATATTCCATGGCATTAATAATATCCTTATGTGTAGGATCTCAAAGTAGAACTATGATAGCTACAACATTGTGCGCACGGTCGGACAGCAAGTACGTCGGCGATCAACCTGACGTTGGCGTGTGCATTGTTGTCTATGTCTAGTATCGTGTGACATTTTTTCTAAAATACTTCATTCTATCAGTTAGTGACTTCCTCATAATGTATGACTCAACTATTTGGTTGTCCACTCCCTTGTAACAATATGAGTTTGGGATATTTTTTTGCATTTTATATGTGAGTTTCTGAAGTGCAACCTCAAGAATGATGGTTTCTTCGTGGCCAGCATGTAGCTTGTTTATGTTGCACGAACAAAGCTAGGTGGTGGAAAAAATCACCTTTGTTCGAAAACTGGCTTAAATTAGACTAAATGGTCCCTCCGGAATGTGGTGATTTTTTCGACCACCTCCAAATCACCTCAGTTTTTACACGCATGATCTCTTGCACAAACAAAGCCATGTTTCCAAGGTTTTATATTTTTTGAATTTATACTGCCCTCTATACTGACTAATCAAAATATCGGTCTATACCTCAAGGGAGCGTTGTAAAATATATATTTTTCAATTTTTCTTTTATAGACATGTTTGGCACATGTGAGTCATCGTGTAAAAGAAAATTTGGGTGATTTGGAGGTGGTGGAAAAAATTACATTTGTTCAAAAACTGGCTTAAGTTGTGGACCAAATGGTCCCTCCGGAATGCGGTGATTTTTTCGACCACCTTCAAATCACCTTAATTTTTGCACACATGATCTATTGCACAAACAAAGCTAGGTTTCCAAGGTTTTATATATTTTTTGAATTGTTTTCTATTTATACTGCCCTCTAGACTGATTGGTCAAAATATCGATCTATACCTTAATGGGGCATTGTAAAATATATGTTTTCCAAATTTTCTTTCATAGCCATGTTTGGCACAATGTAGGTCACCATGTAAAAGAAATTTTGGGTTATTTGGAGGTGGTGGAAAAAATCACCTTTGTTCAAAAACTGGCTTAATTTTTGCGGTGATTTCTTCGACCACCTCCAAATCACCTCAATTTTTGCACACATGATCTCTTCGACAAACAAAGCTAGGTTTTCCAGGTTTTATAATTTTTTGAATTTATACTTCCCTCTAGATTGACTGGTGAAAACATCGGTCTATACTGCCCTCTAGGTTTCCAAGTGTACTTTATAACAAAATAGTAGTAATTCATTTGGGATGAAGTAACATGTGATAGATGAAACATACTACTAATTGATTTGGGTTCAAAAACATGTGACAAATTAAAAATAGTAGCAATTGATTTGGGATGAAAAACATGTGACAGATGAAAAAAAAACACCCTTTCTAGCAGTATATTTCAATAGACATATATGCAAAACAAATGTGTATTACATGTAAGTGAGTGAGCATGTGTAAAATTTTGTTGGTGATATGAAGAAGATCAAAAGTAACTTCAATATGCAAAAAAATGTCACCTACCAAAGGCAGGAGATTTCATACACCACGACCTGTATACGACTAGGAACCCAACAGTTTATGGGCCAGGATGCAGGCCCGTGGTGCAGATTACTATTCTGCTGGTAGGCCCAACGAGACCGAGAGCATGATGATTAGGCAAAATACTGCCTGCATATGAGAGGAGCTTGAGTGGGGAGGCACAGCCAGGTATATAAGCTGGTGCATCTCCCTCTCGCTCGGCGAGGTGGGACTAAACTCCCACCACCGTCTACTCTGCCCTGGTGCGCCCATGCGATGGGCTAGATTAGATGGGCTTTCACAGGCCAGCCTATCCCGCGTGCTGGACCACGCGTGGGTCTAGATGTCTAGGTTGGCCCATGCCTTTTCTTTTGTTTATTTTTTCTTTTATTTACATAAAAATTACCTGACCACTCAAAAAATAACATAAAAGTTACATGACGCCTAGAAAAATAACATACAAACAATTCAAAAGGTATTTTTGTCAAACACATTTTTTTAAATATTTATATTTTCTTTTCTTATAAATAAGTGACATTTTTAAAATTCTAATAAGTAGGATAATATAATTTTATTAAAAATATATATTACATCTTATTTCAAATTCTCTTTTTTGCATTTTCTATAAATCCAAAATAATACATCAGTCATTCATGCTCTCCAATTGAAGAATATACAGGATGAATACAGATGATGAATCATATTCATCCTGCATATCCCCCAAACAGATTGCAAGACCAACGATTGTAATAAGCAAATAGATGAAGCTATTTAAGCCGGTGCTACACTTGCTCGGGGGACGAGGTGGGACTAAAAATATTAAGACGTGATCCTGGCACGAGATCGGCGCGACGTGGGCCGGCCCATGCTGAATTGCTTGAATGGGTCGGGCTTTGGGGGAGGAGGCATGGCAGACATTGGAAACCTAAGTGCATGCATAGCGTCAGTAATCACGCCTGCACGAATGGACTGCACAGCAGGCGGATCGCGCGGGATTATCGAACTGGGCCCGACAGGTGTACATGTACGGGCCCGCACCGATTAATTCGGTCGGCCTTTCTCCAGGTGACAACGCGCGCGCGTGCGACGGCCCTTTCTCGTGCGCTTTGGCGGGGATCTGCCTGCGCTTCGATGCACCCTGACACCGCACCAATCCCGGAGTAGATCTTGTCAGGTCTGACTCCACGGATCCCGAGGATGATTCGCCAGCACTTTTGTCACGTTGTGCCACATAAAATATCCGTTTGGTTTATTTCCTGCACCGTTTTGCAGCAATTTTTTTTCAGTCGCAGTTGTACATGATCCTGCAGCACCTGTCGCGGGGTCTTCTACCGTGTACACAAATATCACTAGCACATGCGTGGACAGATCGACGGCCACTTAGCATGAATGTACATAAATGTTCTGAAGTGACTACAAATTTATTTTTCCACAAAAGGTCTGCTCACTAACAACTACTCCCCCCGTTCGTAAATATATGTCTTTTTTTGAGATTTCAGTATGAACTACGTACGGAGCAAAATGAGTGAATCTACACTCTAAAATACGTCTATATACATCTGTATGTAGTTCATACTGAAATATCTTAAAGTAATATATTTAGGAACGGACGGAGTGTACAGTTGGTATAAACACATGCATGTCGCGTCAGAAATGGAAATCACATTCTAGCAAAAATGTTGTTACAAGACCTCCAATCGTGAATGAATTGTTCCATAACTGCAAACATTTGTAATAAAACCAAAAAATGTTGTCTCCAGATTAAAACATTTCAAATAACATTAGCCCTCGTACAGAAGCTCGTCTCCGGTGCCAAAATCCAGTGACTTCTTTGTATTGGTCGTTGGAGTTTGCGTCAGGATTGGCGACGACCCACCTTCTCCCATATTTTTACACGGCACATCAATGTAACCTAAGGATTTCAGTTGTTCCTTTGCCTCAAGCTCTCTAGCCAGAGCCTCCTCATGCTGCATGTCTTGAATGCGCAGTTCCTGTCAAAAATCATACGAACGCATTAGGACAAACTTAAGGATGATGAAGCCGTAAAATTGATGTAACATGAAGAATAAGAACCTCTGAACCAACCAGCACTCATAATCATCTTTCGGTGGACGATTTTACACCAAATACAAATAACATGTCTTGCTTCCGTTCAGACGGGAAATCATCTTTGCAAAATCACCTGGTCCTGAAATCAGGAACATTCCTTCTGGTAGGTCGCATGCACGCTTAGATAAGAAGTGGTACAAATCTGAATCCTTTTTATAACCATATCCAGCCACTTCTTTCATGAGAAAATCATAGTCCAATACTCCAGGTTCAAACAATCTCATCTCAATGGGTCTTTCGTCAAAGTATCCTGTCGGGACATGCGAAAGCTCACAATCCCTATGAATGTAAAATTCCATTACCTGCACCTACATACGAGTATCTCACGTCAAATTTAATACATTGCAATCACCAAAGTTCCAGAAATAATTTTGGATGTGCGTAGCAACATCGCGACAAAGTTACCTCATTATTATATGGGATGTAAACTTCATCTGCGAGGTTTCAGGATTGTTCCATCACTGGATGCTTAGCCTACTATGAATCGCCGACATAGAGTTACACACGAATTAAATATGGTCATACAAAATGTTGGATGTGAATGTTTACCATGGGTGCGGGGTACTTACAGGGGGAGAGTTGAGGACATTTTCTTCGAGCGGAGAACTGTGGCATTCAACGGGTGACACTGACATCACTAGGCCTTTAGTGTTTGGAGATTGTGCCGCGTAACTCTTCTTGGACTGCATATGAATAGCTTACACAAAGTTACTCACAAAAAACTATCCATACACAATACCGGTCGTGATCGTGACTGAATAGCATCGTTGCAAGGTACTCACAGGGGGAGTACTGAAGACATGCTCTTGTGGTTGACTGCAGTGGCATTGAACGTGGGATTGAAACATCGGACAGTCTTCCAGCATCTTTCCTTCCATCATGACCTGCTCCATCATAGCCTTGTAGTCCATGTCCTCGCGCTCCTGTTGCAACCTAATGTCCATATTGGCACGCGCCTGCAACACATTTGCGTCCATGTTGACACGCTCTGTCTGTATAAGGCCGTCGACAACCTTCCGGTCCTTTTGCAATTTAAGCCGCAGCTCCTTGTACGCCAACTGGAATTTCTTTTCCATGACCTCGCAGTCCTGCTATAACTTTTTTTCCATCTCTTCACGCATCTGCTTAATCTTTTGAGACATATCAGCACGCTCATCCTTAATCATCCTATCGACATATGCACATTCTTGTTGGAGTGCCCTGTCCATCTCATCACGTTCGTGTTGGACCTTCGCGTCGATCTCCCGGCGGGCTTCATGCAACAACCTGTCGTACTCCGCACGCTTATTGCCATGCACATGTGAATCCATGGTGCCTACAACACCAGATAGTAGAATGCGATTAATGAGATCCAGATTATCAAAATATACAAGTTCTCACTAAAACATAGGATTATTTAAATACCTCGTAATATAGAATAGCATGGTATGTGTGAGACAAACCGAGTCATGAATTTCCAGTAAAAGCTCTAATCTCCTAAAATTTGTATTCCTAATTTGGTATGAACAACCTCATCCAAATCAGTCCTAAGTAATCCAGCAACTCCTTCAACAACATCTCCTTTACTGTAGTATTGAGAACAAGTCTTTGTACGCCACATCTAAGTGGCTAAATAAAACATCATCCAAATAACTAGATCGTATGATCAGGATCCCCTAACAACCAATCGCAAATCTCTTGCAGAAAATTCTTCACTCCAACCTTATGCAAATCATTCATAGTAATCCAGTATAGCAGAAAGGTCTAGAAAATTAGCTCCAACAACATAATATTTCCGTAACCAGATTGTATTATGAACTACTGTGAACTTGTAATCACATCTGATCTCATAACGACCTTTACTCCAAGTAAAGACAAGCACACACAATCTTGCACCAAAATAGTACCTTCGACGAAAAACTAATCCGCCAGGAACAAATACCAAAGATCTTGCACACAAATATGGCATCTCTAATCTCATCACAACCTCCTTTTTGGTCCAATCAACGGAAAAAAGTATGAACATTTCAAGCATTGTTGAGGAAATCGTTAACTGGTAGCTGCTCGGTTGGCTAGCGAGTAGGGGATTAATCGGCTAATCATCAAGTTAATCGTCCATTTAATCAATTAATCGGACGATTTTTTGGTTTATCGGCTACTTGGTGACCCTATGAGTAGGGATTAATCGGCAAGTTAACTGGTTAATCGGATGAATTCTTGAACAGGGGTTTCAAGTGATGGGAGGAGACGTGGAGGATGATACCTTTTTCTTTTTACTCCGACATCGGCGTGGGCTTCCGCAGAGCGATGGCAATTATCCCGACGATGGCTACCTCTGGACACCAAAACTTTCCGGGCGGTTAAGGAAGGAGCGATATGCCACTACTAGGAAAAGGGCTACTAGTGGTGCACCTGTTTTGCCTACTAATGGCGCACTATAGGTGCGCCACTAGCATCACACTATTAGTATTTTTTACTAATGGCGCACCTGTGGTGCGCCATTAGTATCCCACAGGTGCGCCATTAGTATCTGGTATACTAATGGCGCACCACATAGAAGTGCGCCATTAGTAACAATTTTTTTAAATTTTTTTCAATTTTTTAATCTCGGGTCACTATGGCTTAATCTCGAGTCAATATTCTTAATCTCAAGTCAAATCGCACTCTGTGGTCAAACTTCCCGAAAGGTCACCCATCCTCACACTACTCCAGCCCAAACACGCTTAACTTTGCAGTTCTATCCAACCCCAGCACCAGCTCACTTCACAGGCACTTGTTGATATATCTATCATATCAATCCTATTAAACCTTGTTGATGTCTAGGACTTTGTTCATGTTCATGAGCATGATGAAATTTTGAAAAAATATTTCAAACTTCCCGGTCATATTACGTATCATATTTTCAAAAAAAAATCCAATTTTTAAACCAATTTTTTCTGTTACTAGTGGCGCACCTAGCAAATGGTGCGCCACTAGTAAGTTTGATTTTTTTTCATTTTCCCCCCTCTAGATCTTAAAAGCCCTGTATCTTTCATTATGTTAGGTTTTTGGGGATTTCGAAGATGCTGAATGGGGTTACCCCCGATTCAATTCGGATGTAACTTTTCGAATAGATGATTTTTCATATAAAAAACTTTTTAATCTGAGTTCGTATGCAAAAGTTATGCCCATTTTACTAAATTTCAGAGAAATTTTGCAAATAAAGTCGAAATTCATATTTGTAAATTTTCCCAATAAATAGACCACATATCACATGGGAAACTTTTTTTATTTCTTTGACATTTCCAACATTTTTTTTTATTTTTTTTAAACTAAAAAGGCG
>NC_041388.1:637984519-638025063 GCF_002162155.2 Triticum dicoccoides | reverse complement strand
TTAGTAATGGCGCACCAGTGGACGGTGTGCCATTACTCACCGTCCACTGGTGCGCCATTACTAACATTTTTTTTTCAAAAACTACTAATGGCGCATGATGGGTGTGGTGCGCCATTACTATGTCAACTAGTAATGGCGCACTATGCCATGGTGCGCCATTACTAACAATTTTTTTTCAAAACTACTAATGGCGCACCACACACCAGGTGCACCATTAGTAATATATTACTAATGGCACACATGTATCTGGTGCGCCACTGCTTCACATACACGGTGCGCCATTAATGTCCATATCATCTATAGCCCTTTTCCTAGTAGTGTGCGGAAAGAAGAGATGGGAGGGATATGCGGTATGATGGGAGGGTACATATCTCCCGTGATATCTGACGATATATTTACAAGTAATGCGCATGGATGGTCCGTTCGTGATTTTAGGGTGGGTTAGTCTGTTGGAAGATTTGTTAGTTAGCCTATTTAGAGGGAGCACGATGCTCTGGTGCTGGTGTTAGGGTTTGTTAGCCCAGCGGAGGAGTCCCTAGTTCTTCTCTTACCCAAAGGATTATGACCACTGTCTTTCATTGCCGCAGTTGCCTGACACCAAATCAACCATGTCATTGTCGAGCTCGATTAGGTGCGCACTGAGGGGCCGATCTGTTGATGTGCCCCTGATCCCTTGCCCTGACTGTGGCGAAATGGTTAGATTCTATCTCTCCAGTACCAAATAGCACGATGGTTGGGTGTTCTACAAGTGCAAGCACCACAATGTACAATCCCTTTACACTTTGGGTTGACATTTACTGCATGAGTAAATTTTTCCTACTGTTTCGTTAGTGCTGGTTTGATTTGTGTTCACTTGATCCATAGGATCCATGTGATTTCTGGCGCTGGGAACTAGAGTACGTGGACCATCTTGTTAGTACAAGTGTCCTTGTTGGTGCTTATGCCCTTGATGCAATTGATGCGACACATGATAGAAGGGAACAACTACAACGCGCAAAAAACAGTGGGAAAAGAATGCATGTACCAAGAGTGGCAACATTGGAGGCAGGACAAATTACAGTCAGAGCAATGTGGCAACCATTACGAAGCACAAAGCTTATACGATGTTAGGACTAGGGAGACAATTTGTTTTCATGCTGAAGCTGTTAACGACTAGTGTAATTGTGTTGTGTGTGTTGTCTGTGATGTTGATTGTGAATAAATAATATATTTGTGATTGTATCAAGGCGATTATCATGGTCACATGTAATAACATCTTAATATGAAGAGGTGTTCTAACATGATACCTCTTGCACCCCCACCCCTCTTTTAACACGACAGGTAAGAGTAAGAAATAAATCTTACACGATGATTGCATGAAATAGTTGTTTTGATTATTTCTTACCTTCTTGACTATTATGAGAAAATAAGGGGTAAGACGGAGCATGTTAAAATTGCTAAAAAATAATGAATAAATCGAGTTGCAATGAAGGCAATCAAATGAAAAAAATATAAACAACCATTTAAATTCGTGCCCACTATGTTGTGCACGAACACAAGAGTACCATGAAATAAAAATAAAGTACATCATTACAGAAATGACTTAAAAATCCCTTAATTTATTTTCGCACACTATGTTTTTCCAAAACTACTCGAGAGGCACATCGAGAACATGAGAAACAAAAAGATAAATCCCATGATCTCCCAGGTACAGCAACATCAGCACCTTCTGTCCTAACAGCAAGATTTTTTCCTTCTTCATGAACTCGTTCCATTTGTTGATGCAGACATGACCGTCAATATCAGAAATGGTGTATGTACTTGACACAATATTATGTAGATGACAAACAATGGTTATGGCACCATATTCCTCCATTTCTTCGGGGACAACACGATTAGGTAGTTTCTGTTTGAAAACAATACTTGTTACATCAACACGTGGCAACTTATTGTTATGTAGTAAAGGAAGAACAATTAATTTGGAACAAAGCTAAAAACATACTGAAATGACACAAAGTAAATGAAGAATAGAAAGATGGTTACCGAGAAGTTCTTGTTGCAATCTGACCATGTCAACGTATGGAGGAATGCAAATGCTCTTCCTTGATCATAGTTTCCAGCATCATGACGCTCGACTAACTTGTCAAGGTCCATCACTTGGCGTATGACATACTCCATCATTCTCTAGTTTAAGCTTGTCCCCTCAGTTACAACGACATTGTCAATAATATCTCTTTTCTCATTGGATAATTGGTAGTATGTTACAATATTATAACATAGACAATTTAATTTATTATATATGGTATATGATAAAGTTAGAGTAATAAAACTTGCAGGAGCAAAAAAGTATCTTACTTGGATGTATGATAGGCAAATTCCCAGTTGTCACAACGCTACTTGGTACTTCTGAATTGTCAGTACTGAACGTAATCTCCTGACCCACATGTAGCGTGTAAACTCTAACAAATTCCTTCCAAGACTCCCCTGAAATGTATGTCAACTCATTGCCATTGGTAATCTCACATGGGAATTCAAACCCCTCATTGGTACTGAAACTTGCTTCAAAGTTCCCATATTTTCCCAAAGGCACTCCAAATTTCTGCGTGAAACTGTATCTGTCGCAGCAGGGGATTACCTGAGTAGCATATGTACGATTGTTAATATATATGAACTGACTGTTAATCTAAAGAATTTGTCCAATCATAGATGCCTAGCATAGTATAGTTCACTACTTCAGAGCAGTATTATCATATAACCCCATAGAAGATTTAAATTTACATGCACATACACAAAACCATTTTATCATCTAAGAAATCAACATGCAACATAAATCTTTTTGCAGTAAACATTACAAACAACTGACTGAGTACAAAGGGTCTGAGTATAATATTCGTTCAATATTACTGCCTCCGTCCAAAAAATTGTGGACAAATTTTTGTACATATGGATGTATCTATGCAGAAAACATGACTAGATACATGCGTATCTACATGAATCTAACACATTAATTTTGGATCGGACGGGGTACTAAATTTCTCATAATATTTGCTACGGGTCATGTCAGACTGGATCTTACTGTCTTGTTTGCAAATCCCGCGTGCAGGGTGATGGTACAAAACTCCCTCATACGATGCTCACCGGGGCACAAACCCTTGGTGTCCAAACAAATGCCACACTGCGAATCAAGATCAATCTCATTACTAGTACGTACAGTCTTAAAGATTAGTGCTAGCAGTTGAATTCAGATCTGATAGATTCTATAGTGCAAATACGTACCGCGTTGATATCCTTAACCATTTTCAGTCGAGAGAGGGACGTGAGGAGGAGGGGGCGAAAAGAACAGTCACTTGCGACTCCTAAGCTGACGATGGCGGCGGCAGCGACCAGAGATTTTGAAAAGCGCATACGCCCGGCGTCTCCGATCTTATATTGGAGCGGTCGTGGCGGTGGTAGGAGGCCCGATGCCACGAGTGGTTAGGAGGAAGGCGGTGCAATCACGGGATTTCGGGAGAGGTGGCGTGCGTGAGTTATGAAGGAATTATGCCTTAGAGGCAATAATAAAGTTGTTATTTATATTTTCTTATATCACGATAAATGTTTATTATTCATGCTAGAATTGTATTAACCGGAAGCTTAGTACATGTGTGAATACATAGACAAACGAAGTGTCACTAGTATGCCTCTACTTGACTAGCTCGTTAATCAAAGATGGTTAAGTTTCCTAACCTTAGACATGAGTTGTCATTTGATAAACGGGATCACATCATTAGATAATGATGTGATTGACATGACCCATCGTTAGCTTAGCACTTTGATTGTTTAGTTTATTGCTATTGCTTTCTTCATAACTTATACATGTTCCTATGACTATGAGATTATGCAACTCCCGAATACCGGAGGAACACTTAGTGTGCTATCAAACGTCACAATGTAACTGGGTGATTATAAAGATGCTCTACAGGTGTCTCCGATGGTACTTGTTGAGTTGGCATAAATCAAGATTAGGATTCGTCACTCCGATTGTCGGAGAGGTATCTCTGGGCCCTCTCGGTAATGCACATCACTATAAGCCTTGCAAGCAATGTGACTAATGAGTTAGTTCGGGATGTTGCATTACGGAACGAGTAAAGAGACTTGCCGGTAACGAGATTGAACTAGGTATTGAGATACCGATGATCGAATCTCGGGCAAGTAACATACCGATGACAAAGGGAACAACGTATGTTGTTATGCGGTTTGACCGATAAAGATCTTCGTAGAATATGTAGGAACCAATATGAGCATCCAGGTTCCGCTATTGGTTATTGACCGGAGACATGCCTCGGTCATGTCTACATAATTCTCGAACCCGTATTGGGATTTTTTATATCGAAAATGCTTGAAAACTGGCCCCATGTGACATTAGTTGCAAACTTTACTAAGAATACTTCAAACTTGGCATGGAGGAATAACATGACCATGAGTTGTTACCCCAAAAAATTTGTGTTGATTTAAGAAAGGTCAAGAAGCCAGCATGTGTCTTCTCAGAGGATGCCATGTTAGCCCAAAGGAAGGGCGTGTATTGGAGCACCTCCATGTTTACAATATCCACAAATGATGCCAACTTTATTTCATGATCTCCCATGAGAAAATCAATAATGCATTCACAATGGTTTTTAATTTGGCCAACATTTATAATCCTTCTTCAATTTCGAAGCGAAAAAGAAACATCGCCTACATGGTCTACCCCCCTAGCCACACATCGAAAGCAGGGGGCAGATGATGCATTACACTTTGTTTGTATTATGGTGGACCTAGTTGACACACTAAGCCTAGTTGGATCATTGGCGTACACCGAATTCCATGTCGTTTGAAAGCTCGGGCACATCAACTACTCCCGTCTAGAACCTTCGAACTGCACTGTCCACTTTGTGAAGCAAGTACAACATGAAATTTGTGAAATTCCCCCAAGCTTTTAAAGTGCATCTCATGAAAAAATCAAGTAAGCATGCAAAAATGCTATTCAGTTTACACAAAATTTAGCATGTACGGTAATTTTTTCGGCCGAAAATACTCGAAAACTGGCCAGACGTGAATCATATTGCAAACTTTACAAAAAATGTTTCAACCATGGCATGGAGGCCTAACATGGCCCTCAATACTCACCCCAAAAAGTTGGGTTTATTTCATACAGGTCAAGATAGTACTATAGCATCTGCTCTCAAAGGGCGCGAGGCTCGGTCGGAAGGGCTTGTGTCGGGGAACTTCCAGGTTCACACCATCTTCATATTTTGTCAAATATATTTCATGTCCTATCATGACCAAATGAAGCATGCATGCACAATGGTTGTAAGTTTCTACTAGATTTTCCATTTTCTTCCATTTTCGGTCATAAATGCCCGAAAAGTGGCTGCAATGGCCAAAACTTGCAAATTTTGCTGAAACTAATTTTAATGTTGTCCTGGAAGCCTGTAATGCAATATTTTCCATTGCATGTCATAAGTTGGGTTCATTCCACATGAAGCATGATCTACTTGGTATGTACATTCGACAGTGTAGCACGAAGGTTCTCGACGGAGGTAGTGCGTGTACCGCATCGACTCCATGGACGGAATCCATTTTGAACCAATGTTCGCACTTGGTATGGTGTCAATTAGGTCCTCCCTTAGGCAAAGAAGCTTGAAGGCATCATGTGCTACCACTTTCAATGGTTGTCCAGGGGGGTAGACCGTCTGGGAGGAAATGAAAAAATCATGAAAATCATGTGTAACCTTGAACGCACTATGCATGCATGCTTGATTTGGTTTATGGGATGGCATCAAAATAACTTGGAATCCTATGTAGATGGTGTATTGAAGAACGTGGCCCGAGACGGGCCCTTCCAGGCTATCCTTGTACCCTCCGAAAGCACATGTTGGTTTATTGACCTATATTAAATGACCGCCAAGTTTGTAGGGTTACAATCCATGGCCATGTTAGGGATACATATGCCAAGTTTGAACCATTTTCATCTATGTTTGCAAGTTTTTTCATGTGTAAATCTTAGTCTAAACTGAGGAGCATTTCACATGGCAGCTTGTTTTGGTCATGGGATTCCATGGGAAATAGTAGACATCATTTTGTATTGTAGATGATCTACTAAACATGGGGGTGCCCCCAAACACGCCCTTGCGGCCTTGACTGGCACCCTACGAAATCACATGCTGCTTTGTTGACCTACCTGAAATCAACCCAACTTTGCAGGGTTGCAAGCCATGGTAATTATTGGGGTACGTTCAAATTTCAACCATTTTCAGCAAAGTTGCAAGTTTTGTCACGTACGGCCAATTTTCGAGCATTTTCAGAACAAACAACATATTTTACCACTTAAAAATGCATTCCTTTCTCAATGACACATTTGTTTTTTTCTTCGAAACATTACATTTGTTTTGGCCAATTACATGCTAATGTTTCAACCTCCCATAACTCACGCCACCCAGATCTCCCGAAATCCCACGATTACAACTCCTCCCTCGTAACCACCCACGACATCCAGGTCCCGTACCACCTCCCACGACCGCTGATCAGATTGTAGCCTCCGCCCACCGCCCACCGAGAACGTTGCCTGAGGGGTCGGACGACAGTGGTGTTGTCGCCGCCTCCTACGCGCGTCAACGCGCCGCTGCTCCTGTTGCTGCCGTCGAGCGCCACACATCCACATCTAGTGTGGGACGCACTATCCACGTGGAGCATTGGGCCGCCACCGTCGATGAAAGAAGGTTACGTGATCATAGCTCTTTTTAATCTTTTTCAGACACGCACGTCTACTAGTAAAGCCCTAATAGGTTTCCCACAAGTTATTCCAGTCGTCAAGATTACCTGATCATAGCTCTCATTAATAACTATCTTGTAATGAATCTTGGCAAACTACACGAACGTCCGAAGAGGTAATACCACAACAAGGGTATTTCTTTCATGAAAGAACACGTCGTATGTTTATGCAATCCCAAAACCCTAGTTGAGCTGTCCCAATGTTATGCATGACCCAAATCTATAGTGTGCTTAAAGTTACATGTAGTTCATATTATTTAATAAACTCATCCGTGCCTACGTATAAGATTTTATTTTAATTTTTGTTACACATTTCTCAAAGTGAAGGTCAAATAAATTTAACCAGTTTTGCTTCTGTTCCATAGGTGCCAGTAAAATGGAAACTACTGTTAAAAGTGCTGCTAATGGAGAAAAACACATCTCCGAAATGACCGATGAGGTACGCAGTTGACATTTTGTTTGAAAACTGTACTTGCAGACACTTCTTTCATACTCGCTAAAATCTATTGCCACTTTTGCAGGAAATCTTTTCGAAGCACAGCCATATGAAGTTAGTGTGCTCACCGTCAAGGCTCGCCAACGTCATGAAATTGTTGTCAGCAAAACACACAGAGAAAATCATAGGCGATACCGGTCTTGGGTGTCTAAACATGATTCATGAATTTAAACTCCGGCGCATTATGTTGATAAGACTAGCAAAGAGCTTCGATGGTGAGACATCGTCCATTACCATAGGTAAAACACCCATTCCTATCACCGCAGAAGACGTGCACCATATTTTTGGCCTTGTGATAGAAGGGGAGGATATTGATGAAAAGCTGCAAAGCACACCGGATCCAAATTTGTTTAACACATTTCAAAACAATGGGAGCATTGATCTGGCTGACCTTAAGACAGCGATCTTAAGTTCCAAAACTCCGGACGATGATTTCTTGGCGCGGTTCGTTCTATTCGCTATTGGCACAGTTTTAGCACCAGCAGCACAATGTTATGTCGACGCGAAATATCTTAAACTTGTTGCGGATATTAAAAGCCTTCGGAGATTGAACTGGGGATGTTTCACAATGAAACACTTGTTCAGGTCCATACACAAATTTAACTCTCTTGATCAAGTATCTCTACAGGGAAATCTACCTCTGCTTCAGGTTAGTGCAACATCACTAGTTAATATTCTACAATTGTTTTTCTTTTCTATATCTCTCTATATTGACGAAGTAATTTATTGTGAAGATTTGGTAATGGGAGCACCTGCGTTCCAACAAATTGATGTATACTCCTATACACCCACCATTGGTCGCACGATGGGACGAATGCATGTGCTTAATAAGAGCAGAAGCTTACACCTCGGGAGGTCTTCATAAAGGACTAGTGTGTTTCTAGATTTGACCCATGTATATATCTGGTTATTTATTTGCTACTACTGATTCATTGTACCTGATCCGAAGGTTGTGATGGAAATTTGTGCTCGACAACCAGAGGCCAACAATAGAAAGGATCCAGGAAGCAAAAAATTTGTACGTGTGGATGAAGGTGATTCATCTCGAGCATAGTCACAAGGTCAAAATATGAGTAGCCACCAAGTAAGCCCAACAAAGACAATTTTCATTTTCCAAGATCAGTAAAAGGTCGCATCGAAACTCATTCATTTTGCTTTGTTCTGAATGGGGTGTTATTTCATTTGCACAAGTGGAAATGATAGTTGCAGCCCTGAATTCACATTGTGCTGAGCAAGAAAAGAAGATAGGCAGACAGTTAATGGGATTTCAGCATAGATTTGACACGAAATTACTGACCCTGAGCAAAGAGTTAATCGACATTAAGAGTAAATCTGGCAGTAATCCTAGGCTCTCGCTGCTCGAGGATGAAATTAAGGACTTAAGGCGGGAACTAAAGGTATGTCATGTTGTGCATTTTTTATTGTGATGAATATGTTCCTCCATATTCATTATTGTTATAATTATTACAGGAATTAAAAAACCAAACTAAAGTCAGCCGACAATTCGAGTCACAGAAAGCAGGCGTCGAGGTAATAATTATGGCCCACCACATAAGTAGTATTACCAAACTAATTATAATTGACCATTTTTTGTTGTTGTAGGAACAAGTCAATGTGTGCAGTGATCCCTTCATGGCGACTCCTAAGTTTGACGCATTCACGCCACGTACTTCGACTCTAACACCAAGTGCCAGACACGTCCTGCCAAACAAGGACGATCCTCAAATCACACCGTTGAAGCCTCTGTTTGATAATGATCATGTGCTCACTGCTGAGGACAAAGAGGCAGCCATTTTCATCCGGGGAACACACAGCCCTGTTGAAGTCATTCAAATCGGAGACATTCCCCTAAGAGCGGAACAACTGAAGCCAATTTATGATAAAAAATTATATGATTACAAATTTGAACTGTTGGCACATCATTATATGATTACAAATTTGGCAGGTTATTATGGCGTATGCTCACATCAACGGAGTTGAGACTGATACTACCTCAGTCATATCCCCCAATGAAAGTAGAAAGCTTTTACAAACAAAAGGGGTTATTCCAAAGGGTCGTTACCCGTTTGAAGCTCGTGGGTTCAGCATGTTGCAAATAAATTTGTAGGACGTTACCCGTTTTCCTCACTTTCATATATCATAATAGATAGTGTAGATGAAATATTTCAGGGGTCCCCCGAACCATAATTGTTACCTTATCTACATTATTCCGTGGAATGAGTCCTCTTTGACTTTATGGCAGGTCCACATCCTGTTGAATGTGCATGATAACCACTGGATGACAATGGTGTTCAATTTCGACAAAGAAGAGATTCAAATCCTAAACTCCTTGAAAAATCAATTTTACGAGTCCAAGGAAACTGCTCTTGTAAGCTTTATCTTGCTGCGTGTTTACTGTCACATGGCACATGAACTCCCAAATCACCGTAACCCTTCGTAATACTCGTATTATGCTAGGTGGAGGCGATTCAGGCCTACATGGACGAAGCAGTGAAGGACGGCTTGGTAACACCAGCTAAGCCCATCAAATTTACCGACTGGGAAGTAGTACGCTATGATGACATACCGCAACAGAATGACAGGTACGTACGACCTCCTAAATTATTCCTTGCCGACATGTCCAAGTTTACTAAAACCTAAACTAAACACTGCACGCATTCATGTGCGTTTTTCACACTGAAGTACATGTTGACATGGAACGGTGAAGTATTTACCGACAAAGTGGAGCAGGTGAGTCAAACAGTATATTTTCTTATAGAATATCTTATGACTGAACGCTATGCTGACATATGTGTCGCTTATCAAATGTAGTCACAAATAGATATATTTAGCTGGAAAATAGTTTTGCGCTTGCTGCGTACAAATTGCAGCAGTCTTCGCATGGAAACATACAAGTACCCCATAACGGTTGGCGAAAAAGCACGGATATTTTATTTTATTCACATGTGTCATGACGTTGCAAAATGCACTGATGTCTGCTGTTCAGTCGGAGACGTATGAAGCCCACATTGCATCACAACCTATGGATTCACAAGACGATATCCAAGAAATTATCGGTACTGTTGAGTGCAAGATATCAGACACGTCGAGCTCCCCAAAGGATCCCGAGCTCCCCAAAAAAGCGGAGAGCACGTGGACGCCCGAGGAAGCTTGTCGATGAAGAGCAAGCTAAAAACAAAAACTATTGAAGAGCTCAAAGTGAAATTTGATAGCAAGACCATTGCTAAACAAGTGTCTTCTTCGATATCAAGACAAGCACGCAAGCCATCACAATCTATATTGAGCCCATTAAAGATAACCAAACGATAGTTTAGGTACGTACTGGGTAGCACTGTAGTTAGCACTACTTATGATACATTTGTCATTTACGATTTGGTGATTGTACTTTATCAAATGTGCATCGACGAGCGATGAAAGATGGCTTGCTAACACCAGCTAAGACCGTAACAAAGTAGGGTATGATAACATACCACAATATAGCAATCTCTGCTTTCGCAGTACATACTTTTTTCAATCACGAACATTATATAATTTTGGCAATTAGGGATACATGCTCAGTTCTTTTGGTTCAACTGCCAATAGGTCATTCTGCCAATCATTTGCATGATGTACTTTTGGCAATATCTTATACCACCTAAGTGCATGTCAAAAAGTGGCAATAGGTACTATTGGCAATCATGTGCATGCTACATTTCTGGCAATTAGTAATGCATGCTCATTTGTTTTTCTTCAAATGGCAGTATGTACTCCTGGCAAACATTTGTGTGCTCTACTTTTGGCAGCTATTAATGCAAACTCATTTATAATGGTTTAACTGTCCATAGAAATAACTTGAATGCCATTATTTCTAAACATACCAAATTCAGTGCAAGATATAGCATTATCATCTTCAGTTAGAGTCATAACATATATGTACCATATATTACCATAGTGGAGGTATTAGGCAAGGTTGACCGCAATGCACTTAGGGTAGGTGCTTACAAGATAAACAATATTTTAATGAAGCAATGGTGCTTATTAGTACAGGGTAGATGCTTAATTAGGTGCCTATCATGTACAAATTGGCACTGCCGCTTCACAAAACCATGTTTAATATTGTTAGCATGTACCTAAGCACATAGCATTGTAAGTTGGCCATTACCAAAAATAACCAATGTACTACCAAACACTTAAACATAGCATGTTAAACACTCACAACCCAAAAGATAAATCGGCGCGTAAGTTCAAGCAGTACGGTGGGGCAGAAGTATCACACGACAACCATAACATAAAAACAGTCTTAACTAGGGTGGGCTAGCAGTAACAACCAAGTAGAGCATCATATCCACGGCATCTTGGCCGGACGAGGAGGCCTCGGGAGGTAGAATGGCAGATGCCCCTTCGCGTACTTCCTGAGGAAGGCACCAAAAGCGGCATGTTTAGCCCGGACGTGGGGCTTGCGGTTCCTCCCATTACCACGGCCAATACCGGTGCCATGCATGATCAGGCTGTCGTAGTCGCTCTTGATACTCATGCAGCAGAAGGGGCAGTCTATGTTGCGGTAGAGCCTGTTGGAGCCGCTGAGGTATGGGATTTCCCCATTCCATAGCCTCCCAAGGCCGTAGAGGCTCTTGCTGTCCCTGCTCTCCTTACTATCATCCATGTCTTCGTTAGCTTCCTGTGTGTTAGTTGATCGACAGCTATGTCAGATTAGGAATACAGAAATGTAGCATTTCATAAGAGTATCAAGTACATTCCGAAAGTAGGAATACAAAAATATGATCAATCAGATGATTCACACAACATGTACCTCATGTATTGCAATATATGTTTATGTATTATTTGTTATCTTTCTTGTTCTTTTTTCTTTGCTTTGCATGCGTAGCTGTTCTCCCCTGTAAAGAAGTACTCCTATTTGTATAATCTAAGTTGACAATTAACTAAAGTGTTCAGGTTTTAGGGTGTGAACAAATTATTTTACTGCATTCAAGCACATATTTTATTTCATACTGAAAATAGATAATTCCAAAAACAGGATCATTTCTTGCCATTTCTTGCAACAATATTTTGTATGATATGGTTTTATCATAAAGAGATACCAGACGATATCTAATTTAATGATATTCAAACTAGATTAGTACATACTACAAAGTAAAACTACCGCATCAACAAAGAAAAGATTGCCCTCACTTGATATTTTGAAGACAACAAAACATATGAATCATGTCATGAATTATGTATAAAAAGAGAAATTTTGTATTGAGGTATATCGGTTGCGAACATAATAAATTATGGCTTTAATTACTCATCCTTGTTGCTAATAATTACATAGGTTGCGTACATAAGAAACTCTACAATGAATTACTGAATGTAATCAGAAAATGTCTTCACAATATAGTTGTAAGGCTTCATGATTTTGATCAAATAAACTAGTTCTACTGACAACTAAATAAATGTACTGTTTACTAGGTCTCAATAGATTTGGTAATCAGATTGAAAATAAGATGCATAGTCCACTTCATTATATGGAAATCATGAAGCAGATAGAAAAAGTTTGCACTATTAAGGTATGAAAGATTCTATAAGAAAGGAGAAAATGATGTATCAACTTTGTCCTTATGGAGCATTATGATTACGCTTAGTAATGAAAAATTCTATATAGTAAGAATGCAATAGAAAATCTTGTTGCTAGAAATGTACTGTTGCATGGACTTGGCATGCATGATTACTGATGTGGCATAGTTTCATGGATTGATTTATGCAAGAGAAGAACTAATCCATGTTTGTTGTTAATGGCAGACAGTAGCCATAAATTGTTACCGCATGCATCAGTACTAACCAGATGGATGACTCGATGACGTGGCCTAGTTTCATGCATACCAAAACCAGATATGGGTTGCCACTATTGAAGAACGGAGCATACTTTCATGAATAGAAAAACCAGATAATGGGTTGCACAATTGAGGAACAGAGCATAGTTGTAACAGGGGTTCTACTGATTTAAACTCTCATCATTGATAGTCTTGTTGGTACTAGCGAGGCACACGTGCATTGGGCGTGAAAGCAACAGTTAATGTCAATTATTTCAGATGCACTTTACATTGCTATGCTACTGTAGCAATGGATTTTTGTTGTGTGTGTTTTCTTTAATAAAGTGATAATGTTTTTGCATATTATGCATTCAGATTCACAAAGTTCAAAGCATTAGCAATTCATTTAGAAGAAAAGAGTTTGCGCTGTTAAAGTATCCAAGATTCTAGAACAATGGAGAAACATAGCGCTATGAGGTTGTTTGTGCATAGGCAGCATTGTGCTTAAGCTTACAAATAGAATATTCTAGATAGTATGCATGCCTGGAATTTTTCTTTTGTAGTAAATAAGATATCGAATGGCCAAAAATGCTGGGATTTCCCATCTGTCCACCGTTGGATTGGCTTCATCCAACAACAAATATTCAAAGTTGTTTCCAGAGTACATGCTTTAAAAGTTACCATTTATAGAAGCTCAAGCACCGTTGATAAATATTTATTGTTGCATGTCAACTTTTCATGTTCTAGATATTAATCATTGATCCTCTTGTTGACTGTCATGAAATAAAGAAATTTGTAGGAAATTTTCCATCCACTCAAACTTGTCTGAAAGAATCCTACGTTTTAGTATGCACAATCAAACACTCATACAATCCTATAGGATTCAAGATGACGAGGTGATACCTAAAAAATACACCGTTTTCTATAGTAGAACTGATTCATAATAAGTTTCTAAAACATATTCTTACTCATCTTCACGAAATAATTGCACACACAGGGGGATTTTAGGCCTACATGACTACTGTTCCATGCCAAGTTTCATATTGAAGGGGTTTCCTTCCAAATGTACGAAACAACTAGTACTAATCCTAACCCTAAGGGAGAGATCAAGAAACATAACCTATCTGGACGAAATCTAATTCATGCTTCATGCAATTTAGGAGAAAACACCATGGGATAAAACCCCAAAAATAGAGTAGGAGAATAGAACAGAACAGAGTAGTACCTCCGGGAGCTCGTCGTCGAACTCGACGGCCTCGTCCTGCACTTCCCGAGCAGCGAGCTCGGCCTCCTCGTAGTAGTTGTCGATGAGCTCGTACTGCTCGCACTTCCGCTTGACCCTCTGCTCCTCCAGATCCACCGCCACCTCCTCCTCCACCTGCTCCCCGACCGCAGGCTCGACCACTGCGACGGCGGCCGGAGCAGTCACAGCAGATGGTGCACCGCCTCCCATCGCCGCGACGGCACCCTCGACCGCGCCAACCGCGGCAGCAATGACCACAACAGGTTTCTGCACTGTTGCATCCGTCTCCACCGCCGCGTCTTCACGGCCGACCTTCATCTTCCGACGACTAAGGGCAAGGGAGGTGGTTGCTGGCTCGTAGGAGGTAGGGTTCGAGGTTAGAGGAGAGGGTTTTTGCTGATTTTGGGAAAACAGCAGGGGTGGGGGAGGCGGCCTTTATTTGGCGTGTGGGTGGACGTTTGGAGTTACCGAGGCTAGACGCGTGGCGTCGTGCGCTTCTGCACGCCCCAACCGCTTTCATTTTTTTGTCATGAATTTGTATATTTTTTGACCTATGGTTTAGCGAGGAAATTGCACAAACCACCTACTTTTGGTGTTATGTTTGTATAGAACACCTACTTTACAGGTTTGTTGCACAAAAAACACATATTGGGGTAATTTGTTGCAGCTACGTTGTAGCGACCAGACCTCAAACAGTCTGATCTCTGTGCTTTAGTGTCATCCCTGGATCAGTAATGCTAACACGCACAGTACTTGAAGGATTTATAACAAAGTAGCAATCACACACTTATTACATCGAGTGTCTCAAAGAGAACTTATTACATTAAGTATGGCTTAAGGCCATCTAATAACGATAACAACGGAAGGCTTGGAAGATAAGTGAGTCCATTAATTCCAACGGCATCACTGAGTATAGAACCACAACCCAAAGGCACCTTACTCACCGTCTGAAAAAACTGCAACATGAACGTTGCAGCCCGAAACGGGTCAGCGCATGGAATATGCTGGCAAAGTAACACATAGAGAGTAATGAGAGAATAAGGCTATACTACATGCATATTTGGCTGGTGGAAAGCTCTATGGTTACAGCTTTTGCGTAAAGCCAATTTTTCCCTACTGCAAAGGAATAAATTTTATTTAACTATCATGGTAGTTGTTAAACATTGAGAAGATAGACATCCTCTCAATCCCAATTAAGCATCATCTTTAAAACCCAACAAATTAATTAAAGTAACATGATGAGATTCACATGATAATCCAAGTACTAGATACTCAAGATGTCCATAACCGGGGACATGGCTAACCATGATTAGTTTATACACTCTGCAGAGGTTTGCGCACTTTTCCCCACAAGACTCGATCTCATCCATTGGGATTCTCGCACTACATGATGTTTGAGAAACGGATGACCGAGACATAGTCTTTCAGAAGTGCTAGCACCTTACGAACGGGTAGACCGTACCAACCTACATCCCTTACATCTGCTAGTCTACCACTGTAAGAGTTCACACGACATAGTCAACTATGCTAGAGCCCATAGTAGCTTGTGGCTACACACGGAAGTTTCTAGTATGAATAATCTCATGATCCCTTTGAGCCTAGGTGGCGGTCCAAAAGAAAAACAAGCAATCGCTGGAATACCCAGGTGCCTCAATCCACCCAGATGTGTGTTTAAGTTGCCACCTTAAATAAACCATTAATTTATCACTCTCACATCTGTCATGGATACACTCACCCAATCCACGTCTACTAGCATAGCATGGCAATATAAGCAACGTAGAAGTAACTCCCAAAGGTTTGATAGTAAAACAGGTAATAGGTTCTACCTCATCTACTCCCCAAAACCCACAATTTGATTAGATCCTAATCATGCAATGTTTGAGGGTTGATCTAATGCAACAAAAACTGGGTAGTAAAGAGTATGATCAAAGTGTTACTTGCCTTGCTAATGGTCCGCGAAACCTAGCGATTCGAAGTAGCAAGCGGCGCACTCCGGGTACTCTATCGCAAACAAACAAGCATCCAATAAGTACTCATCTAATGCACGGGTAAAACTCAAATAAGAGATCTAACCAGAAAGTTCAATTTAATAACTCCGTTTTGCAAAAAGAATCAAATCGAACGAAGCAACGAAAGTCAAACAGCGAAAGAAACAACCTTCGTTTACTATTCTGGATCTTGGTCAAATTTTACAGAAGCAAAAACTTGTTTGAGTTGGTTAAACGGAAAGAGGGTTTCGAGACGAAACTCCGCGCGCTTGAATCGCCTGATTCCGATAAACGAGCGAAAAGTTATATTAGAACGAAAATCGGATCAGAAATCGCGATCAGAAATAATCGCAGAAAAATCCGAGAAAAAGAAAAAAGACGAACAGATTAACGAACGAACGTTCGCTTTCTGTAACTAAACGATGAACGCGTCCGTTAAAACGAACGAACGAGCGAACGCTCGCTAAATAAACTAAACCGGAAATAAACCCATCTAAAAAAACGGATCTAAAAAAATAAAAAAACCGAACGAAAACCGGCAGGGTCCGGGGTGCGGCGGCGTGGGGCGGCGGCGGCGCGGCGGTGGGCTCCAGCGGCTGCGGCAGCGCGAGGCGGTGGGGGGGAGGGGGCGCTAGGGTTAGGGTTCCTGGCGGTGCGGCAGCTTGGGCTAAACGGGCTCGGGGCGGCGCTATTTAAAGGCTCGGCTGGAGGAGTCCTGGCCAAAACCGGCCCTAAGTCGGTTGCGTGTTTTTTAAAATAATTACACGCAGAAAAACAAATATAATAAATACTAAACGGACTCCAAAAATCCCGAAATAAATTTTCGCCGGCTTCTAAAATCAATCCGAACATGATGAACATTTATTTGGGGCCTAAATGCAATTTTGAAAAACGTGCATTTTCCTAAATTCAAATAAAATGGCAAATAAAACCAAAATGAAATCTTATTTGATTTTATTATCAAGTCCTCAATATTTCTTTATTTTGGTAAAGTAATTTTATTCCCTCTCTCATATTTTTATAATAGAAATAATTGAAGATAAAATAAATAAAATCAAATGATCCTATTTTCAAAATTCGAGAAAACTCAAATATGAAAATAAAGAAATCCCCAACTCTCTCCAAGGGTCCTTGAGTTGCGTAGAATTTCTAGGATCAAACCAAAAGCAAGTAAAATATGATATGCAGTGATGATCTAATGTATAACATTCCAAATTGAGAATTTGGGATGTTACAAACCTACCCCCTTAAGATGAATCTCGCCCTCGAGATTTGGGTTGGCTAGAAAATAGATGAGGGTGGTCCTTCAGCAGTTCTTTTTCTCGTTCCCAAGTGGCTTCATCCTCGGTGTGGTGCCTCCACTGAACTTTACAAAACTTGATAACCTTGCTGCGGGTAACTCGGCTGGCATACTAAAGAATCTTGACTGGTTTCTCCTCATAGGTCAAATCACTGTCCAAATGAATCGCTTCCAGTGGCACTGTATCTCTTAGCGGTATATCAGCCATCTCTGAGTGGCACTTCTTTAACTGGGAAACATGGAATACATCGTGAACTCCTGACAATCCTTCGGGCAATTCCAACTTGTAGGCTACTTCTCCCATACGCTCCAAAACCTTGTATCGTCCTACAAAATGTGGCGCTAACTTTCCTTTAACTCCAAAATGCTTAACTCCTCGAAGTGGAGATACTCGAAGATAAACTCGGTCTCCGACTTTGTAAACTGTCTCCTTGCGTTTAGAATCTGTGTAGCTCTTCTGCCTAGACTAGGCTACCTTGAGCCTATCGCGAATCAATTTCACCTTTTGTTCAGACTCCTTAATCAA
Source organism: Triticum dicoccoides (assembly GCF_002162155.2). Taxonomy (NCBI): domain Eukaryota; kingdom Viridiplantae; phylum Streptophyta; class Magnoliopsida; order Poales; family Poaceae; genus Triticum; species Triticum dicoccoides. The sequence continues at coordinate 638,006,953 of NC_041388.1, read as the reverse complement.
ATCCGGTCCAAACAACTGGCGGTCTCCAACTTCATCCCACGACAACGGGGTCCTGCACCTCCTTCCGTACAAGGCTTCGAAAGGGGCCATCTTCAAACTGGATTGATAACTATTGTTGTAGGAGAACTATGCGTATGGCAAATTCTCGTCCCAACTAGATCTGTAATCTAGCGCGCAAGCTCTCAGCATATCCTCCAAAATATGATTGACTCTCTCGGTCTGTCCATCTGTCTGTGGATGAAAAGTTGTGCTGAACTCTAGCCTGGTACCCAAAGTTTCGTGCAACTGATTCCAGAACTTTGAGGTAAATTGGGTTCCTCTATCTGATACAATACTCCTTGGAACTCCATGCAGACATACGATCCTGGTCATGTATCTCTTTGCCAACTTAGCACTGGTGCAGGTAGTCTTCACTTGGATGAAATGAGCTACCTTTGTCAAACGATCGACTACAACCCAAATCGAGTCATAGCCTGAACGAGTTCTGGGCAATCCCGTAATAAAATCCATGCCTAGCTTATCCCACTTCCATTCAGGTATTGGCAATGGCTGTAACAATCCTGCTGGCTTCTAATGCTCTGCCTTTACTCTCTGACATACATCACAAATTGCTACATACTCCGCAATATCCTTCTTCATTCCGGTCCACCAGAAAGTATCCTTCAAATCCAAATACATCTTGGTATTACCTGGGTGAATCGAATATGGTGAATCATGGGCCTCTTGCAGAATTAACTTCCTGATCTCCGGGTCATTGTGCACATAAACACAGTCTTCAAACCATAGGGTATCGTGCTCATCCTCATGAAATCCTTTAACTTTTCCTTTGCCCATCTTCTCCTTTATAGAAGCAATCTCCTTGTCAGTCTTCTGAGCTTCTCTGATCTTATCCATCAAAGTAGACTGAATCTCAAATGTTGCTACATATCCCCTCGATACTATCTCCAAACATAGCTCATGAAGGTCCTCAGCTAACTCCTTCGGTAAATCTCCCGTCATTAGTGTGTTGACATGGCTTTTACGGCTCAGCGCATCAGCTACTACATTAGCCTTTCCGGGATGATAATGCAATCTCATATCATAATCTTTGATGAGCTCCAACCATCTCCTTTGACTGAGATTCAACTCCTTCTGCGTGAAAATATACTTCAAACTCTTGTGATCCGTGTACACCTCACAATGGCTTCCAATGAGAAAATGTCTCCAAGTCTTTAATGCATGCACTACGGCTGCTAACTCCAAATCATGCGTGGCATAATTCAACTCATGAGGCTTAAGCTGTTGTGAGGCATATGAAACAACTCTTCCCTTCTGCATAAGCACCGCTCCAAGTCCTCGGCGTGAAGCATCGCAATACACCTCATAATCCTTGTTCTGATCCGGCAAAATCAACACTGGTGATGTAACCAGATGTTTCTTCAACTCCTGGAAACTGGCCTCACATTCCTCAGTCCATATGAACTTGGTATCCTTTTTCAACAACTCCGTCATAGGCTTCGCAATCTTCGAGAAATTTTCAATGAATCTCCGGTAGTATCCTGCAAGTCCAAGAAAACTCCGAATATCTCCAATTGTTATTGGGGCTTCCCAATTTGTCATAGTGTCAACCTTGGTGGGATCTACTGCTATACCTTCTCCGGATATAACGTGTCCGAGGAATCCAACTTCCTTCAACCAAAACTCACATTTGCTAAACTTGGCATATAACTGATGTTCTCTGAGCTTCTCAAGTACCAAACGCAAATGCTCCTTATGCTCCTCTTCATTCTTCGAGTAAACCAGAATATCATCAATGAACACTACGACGAACTTATCCAAAAACTCCATAAACACTTTGTTCATCATGTTCATAAAATAGGCAGGTGCGTTAGTCAGGCCAAATAACATAATGGTATACTCGTACATCCCATACCTAGTGGTAAAAGCCGTCTTAGGTATATCCTGTTCTCGAATCTTCAACTGATGGTATCCTGATCGCAGATCGATCTTGGAAAATACCTTGGCTCCTTGCAATCAATCAAATAGATCATTGATCATTGGTAGTGGGTACTTGTTCTTGATCGTTACTTCATTCAATCCTCGATAACCGACAACCATCCTTAACAATCCATCCTTTTCTCCACTAGAAGTATTGGCGATCCCCAAGGTGAAGAACTTGGGCGAATATAACCTTTATCCAGTAACTCCTTAATCTGCTTCTTAATCTCCTCCAAATCCTTTGCGGGCATCCTGTATGGTCTCTTAGATATTGGCCCTGTGCCTGGCAAAAGCTCAATCAAAAACTCAATATCTCTATCCGGTGGCATGCCTGGCAACTCCTTTGGAAATACATCAGGAAAATCCTTTACCACTGGTACTTCCTCATGTACAACTCCTGTTAGGGAATTTACTTGAGTCCTCTTCGGCACATGCCGGGATACATACTTGATCCTTTTTCCTTCTGGCATTGTAAGCAAAATTGACTTACTAGCGCATTCAATATTCCCTTCATACTTCGATAACCAATCCATGCCTAATATCACATCCAATCCTTGAGATTCCAATACTATTAGGTCCAAGGGAAATACATAGTTACCAATCCTTAATGGTAACCGATCACACCATAGACTGGTCATATGCTCTGCTCCAGGCGAGGTTACTAACATGGGTGACCTAAGGGCTTGGGTTGGCAGTTTATACTTATCCACAAATCCCCTTGATATGTATGAATGCGATGCACCAATATCAAAAAGAACGAGTGCAGTAAATGACTTAACCAAAAACTTACCTATTACTGCATCTGGCTGAGCTTCAACCTCCTCCACGTTAACGTGGTTCACCTGTCCCCTGTTGAAAGGGTTCGACTTCTTCCCAGAGCTTCCATTGCCATTTCCATTTTGGGATTCAGGACATTCATTAGCATAATGTCCGGTCTTCTGACACTTAAAGCAAGTGACTTGGCTCAGGTCTCTCTTGGCTGGGGTTGATGGGTTGGTACGGTTCTGGCCGTTGCTTCCTCCATTCCCGTTACCATTCTTGGGGCCATTATGATTGTGCGAGCTACCTCCTCCATGGGTATGCTGAAAAGGTCCTCCCGGTCTAGGGGTAAAACGCGGCTTCTGCTGAGCTCCAGAATTGTACTTCCCTTGTCCATACTTCCTCTTGCAGTTCTCAATTTGCTGCCGCTTCCCTTCAATCATCAGAGCACGATCTACCAACTCCTGGTAGTTGTTGAAGCTTGCTACCATCAACTGCATGCTCAACTCATCATTTAGTCCTTCTAGAAACTTCTCCTGCTTAGCTGCATCCGTAGCAACGTCATCTGGGGCATAACATGCTAGCTTACTAAAGTCATCCACATAGTGGCCAACTGTCCGTCCTCCTTGGCGCAAGTTGCGAAACTCACGCTTCTTCATGGCCATAGCTCCTGCTGAAACATGGGTAGTATGGAAAGCCTGCTGAAACTGATCCCATGTCACCGTGGCTATAGGGTAGGTGACAGTGTATTCTCCCACCATGATGTTGCTGGTCCATCCAACTGATGTGCGGCAAAGCGCACCTTCTCAGCATCAGTAGATCCTGTAGTGGTTAACTCCCTTCCAATCTTGCGGAGCCAATCATCTTCTACTATCGGCTCGGTGCTACTGGAGAACACCAGCGGATTCAGCCTAAGAAAACGGGTTAAGTGATCAACAGGTGGTGGTGGTGGTGGTGGGTTGTTGTTGTTGTTGTTGTTGTTCCCCTGATTCTGATTCAGCGTCAACGTATTCTGCTGTTGGATCAACTGAGTGAGCTCCGGTGAGAAAGCAAATCCATTGTCACGTCTCGGAGGCATCTGATGGGTTTAGAAAAGATGGGATTTTAGAATAGAATGAGGTCTAGAGAGAAAACACTACCCATATGAACATGAGGCAAATGCACACAAAATCACTTCATTCAATCAAACAAGGGCATACAATCGGTCTAACTATCGCAAAAGTGCTCGGACTACTATATTTACATGGTGGAATACTACTACTGATGGGGTGGTCCATTAGAAATATTCTTCGATTGCAGACTCCATGATATCTGCTCCAGCTTCATCAACATAGTCATCATCGCTATCGTCTGGGTCCGATCCGGTGTCGTCGATGATGATGTAGTCTTCCGGGCGAATCTCCTTGGGTTCTTCGTATTCTTCTACTGGTGTAGGGTCTCCCATGAATATTCCGATATTCTTGATCAGGTCGTCATTCTTCTCCACTAATACTTCGATTTCCTCCATGTAATCTTCACGTGTGGCCTTGAGTTCTTCCTCCAGTTCCGTGATTCTTGTCCTCGCCTTCTTCAGATCTATAATGTCTGCGCACATCTGGTTCTCCTGACGTCGAATGTGCTGATTTAACTCCTGGATGAAAGCTGCGAGTGATCATCTCCCAGTGCTCATCTCGGCGCTCATAAATTTGGTAGATAGTATCCTTGAGATCATTGCGGTAAACTTCTCCAATACGTCCCATGGCAATGTGAGCTGCCATGCTTTTTCCTAGACTCCAGGTTGGTGCATCAAAGGAAAACTCTATGGGCTCAGTGACTGGCATGAACGTCCTTCCTGGAACTTGAACTTGAATCATCCAACGCTCCTCTTCAGGTAAAGTGGCGTTGTAGGTTCCGGTGAAGCTTGGTACTCTGATGTTCAGGTATCTAGTGACTTCCTTCGAGTGGCGTCCAAAGGGTGTATCTTCATCCGGTTGCGTGAACTTGTTCCTTGCATCCGCCATCCTAAAAGAGTAGAAAAGATGAGGAGTCAGAATGAGAAGAGTGAGTAGTGATCTAGGGCTTTATCTTAGTGGTCATGTCCTACAGTCAGCGTGTGCTCTCATACCATCTTGTAGAGACTAGACCTCAAATAGTATGATCTCTGTGCTTCAGTGTCATCCCTAGATCAGTAATGCTGACATGCACAGTACTTGAAGGATTTATAACAGAGTAGCAATCACACACTTATTACATCGAGTGTCTCAAAGAGAACTTATTACATTAAGTATGGCTTAAGGCCATCTAATAACAATAACAGCGGAAGGCTTGGAGGATAAGTGAGTCCATCAACTCCAACGGCATCACTGAGTATAGAACCACAACCTAAAGGCACCTTACTCGTCGTCTGAAAAGTCTGTAACATGAACGTTGCAGCCCGAAATGGGTCAGCACATGGAATATGCTGGCAAAGTAACACACAGAGAGTAATGAGAGAATAAGGATATACTACATGCATATTTGCCTTGTGGAAAGCTCTATGGTTACAGCTTTTGCGTAAAGCCAATTTTTCCCTACTGCAAAGGAATAAATTTTATTTAACTATCATGGTAGTTGTTAAACATTGAGAAGATATACATCCTCTCAATCCCAATTAAGCATCATCTTTAAAACCCAAAAAATTAATTAAAGTAACATGATGAGATTCACATGATAATCCAAGTACTAGATACTCAAGCTGTCCATAACCGGGGACACGGCTAACCATGATTAGTTTATACACTCTGCAGAGGTTTGCGCACTTTTCCCCACAAGACTCGATCTCCTCCGTTGGGATTCTCGCACTACATGATGTTTGAGAAACGGATGACCGAGACATAGTCTTTCAGAAGTGCTAGCACCTTACGAACGGGTAGACCGTACCAACCTACATCCCCTACATTTGCTAGTCTACCACTGTAAGAGTTCGCATGACTTAGTCAACTATGATAGAGCCCATAGTAGCTTGTGGCTGCAAACGGAAGTTTCTAGTATGAATAATCTCATGATCCCTTTGAGCCTGGGTGGCGGTCCAAAAGAAAAACAGGTAATCGCTGGAATACCCAGGTGCCTCAATCCACCCAGATGTGTGTTTAAGTTGCCACCTTAAATAAACCATTAAATTATCACTCTCACATCTGTCATGGATACACTCACCCAATCCACGTCTACTAGCATAGCATGGCAATATAAACAACGTAGAAGTAACTCACAAAGGTTTGATAGTAAAACAGGTAATAGGTTCTACCTCATCTACTCCCCAAAACCCACAATTTGATTAGATCCTAATCATGAAATGTTTGAGGGTTGATCTAATGCAACAAAAACTGGGTAGTAAAGAGGTATGATCAAAGTGTTACTTGCCTTGCTGATGGTCCTCAAAACCTAGCGATTCGAAGTAGCAAGCGACGCACTCCGGGTACTCTATCGCAAACAAACAAGCATCCAATAAGTACTCATCTAATGCACAGGTAAAACTCAAATAAGAGATCTAACCAGAAAGTTCAATTCAAGAACTCTGGTTTGCAAAAAGGATCAAATCGAACGAAGCACCGAAAGTCAAACGACGAAAGAAACAACCTTCGTTTACTATTCTGGATCTAGGTCAAATTTTACAGAAGCAAAAACTTGTTTGAGTTGTGTAAACAGAAAGAGGGTTTCGAGACGAAACTCCAGGCGCTTGAATCGCCTGATTCCAATAAACGAGCGAAAAGTTATACTAGAATGAAAATCGGATCAGAAATCGCGATCAGAAAGAAATCGCGGAAAAATCCGAGAAAAAGAAAAACGATGAATAGATTAACGAACGAACGTTCGTTTTCTGTAACTAAACGATGAACGCGTCCGTTAAAATGAACGAACGAGCGAACGCTCGCTAAATAAACTAAACCGGAAATAAACCGATCTAAAAACGGATCTAACAAAATAAAAAACCAAACGAAAACCGGCGAAAACCAAACGGTTTTCTAGGAAAAACCGGCGGCGGCGGCGGGGTCAACCTCGGCGGCGGCGGGGTACGGCGTGCAGCGGCGCGGGGCGGCGCGGCGGCGGCGTGGGGCAACGGCGGCGCGGCGTGGGGCGGCGCGGCGGCGGGCTCCGGCGGCTGCGGCAGCACGCGGCGGCGGCGGCGGGGCGCTAGTGTTAGGGTTCCAGGCGGCGCGGCGGCTTGGGTTAAATGGGCTCGGGTCGGCGCTATTTAAAGGCCCGACCGGAGGAGTCCTGGCCGAAACCGGCCCTAAGTCGGTTGCTTTTTTTTAAATAATTACGCGCAGAAAAACAAATAAAAGAAATACTAAACGGACTCCAAAAATCCCGAAATAAATTTTCCCCAGCTTCTAAAATCAAGGCGAACAGGATGAACATTTATTTGGGGCCTAAATGCAATTTTGTAAAACGCGCATTTTCCTAAATTCAAATAGAATGGCAAATAAAACCAAAATGAAATCTTATTTGATTTTATTATTACATCCTTAATATTTCTTTATTTCAGGAAAGTCATTTTATTCCCTCTCTCAGATTTTTATAATAGAAATAATTGAAGATAAAATAAATCAAATCAAATGATCCTATTTTCAAAATTTGAGAAAACTCAAATATGAAAATAACGAAATCCCCAACTCTCTCCGAGGGTTCTTGAGTTGCGTAGAATTTCTAGGATAAAACCAAAAGCAAGTAAAATATGATATGCAGTGATGATCTAATGTATAACATTCCAAATTGAAAATTTGGGATGTTACATAGGTCTAATCCGCCATTTTGGGTGGGTTGACATGATTTCTGACAAGTGTGTCCAGTTTGTAAGTGCACCGCGGGAAAAAACATTCCACATCAGCACCCAACTAGAACTGTGCAAAATTTACAAATAGGTACTCCAGAAATAATTCTCATTGTTTCTGGGCCCACAGAAATGAACTATTGACAATTTTTTTGTTCCCACATAACATCTTGGCACACAAGAGCATGCACCAAACTTGTTCTCCTTCGACACACAGACGCTATAACGACGGACATGTACCAGTAATATTCACACTGCACGTGTCGATACCATCTTCACCAACACGCAACAACATTGGCCTCATTGGACTCACACATGCCATAAGGGGTCCAAATCATTCACCAATTCTTCTAGTCACATTCCATTCCAAGATGCGGCAATGGACCGACACGTATCAATCTTGATCTCTTTGCACAAATAATTGGTATAAGGGCCAGATGCACCAATAGATGTCACAATGTACTGACACATGTCACTTGGGCCAACACGCACCTTGCCCGCAAACAAGGAACAAATAAGCCTATAGGATCCACATGCACCAATAAACTATGTCTCGACATGCAACAACTTTTTGTAGTCACATTACACGCACAATGCATACCGAGACACGCCAATGGCCCGTCATGTAGCAATCTTCATGTGTTTTCACTAATCATGGTCTCTTTGGCCTCACGGATGCCATAAGGGCCAAATGCACCAATATTCACACGTTGCACTCAAACGTGCCACTTGGGCCAACATGGATCATGGTTTTTTTACTAGCAAGGATCACATAAGCCATTATATAGTGTTGGTACCCTAGCTAATAACAACATATATCAACATTGGTCCTAGTTGCAGCTTCATAGAACCACTTATGCCACACATGGAGCACAACCTCGGTGCATGGTTTTTTCCGTGTGTCTGTGTCTACATAAACGTCTTAAGGAGAGGCAAATTGATTCGGCCGAACACATTGTATCAGCCGAACTGGCTAGACCCTTTACCTCACACCCGCATGGCCCTGGTTTGAATCCCCGTGAGGCAGTTGGAAATGCCAATATTTTTTTCTATGGGTACCGACACGTGGGTCCCCTTGTCATCCACACAAACGCGCCACCACATGTACCACATTTGGCTAAGTGCACCTACTACTCCACATCATTTTCAACTTCTTCGTCCCCTTCTCGACAAGCGCCGCCACCGCCATCTAATCGACGACGCCTCTCTTCACCGCCGGATCTGCGCGGCCGTCGCCAACTCCGGCAAGTAGGTGAGATCTCCCCTCATCCCCCTCGCGAATCTTCTTCTCTTCCCAAACCGTGCGCGTCTCCCTCCGGACGCGGATCTGATCCAGAAATTTTATTTGATACATGCGGTAGATGATTTGTTGATGGATATGATGGTTCTTTGATAGATTGATGGATGTCATAGTGTATGATCTGAGCCGTACAAGGGAAAAGAGAGGCCTTGTGCAAATCAAAATGAGGCCCTATGTGTGAAAGAATAAATCAAAATAATTCATCCGTTCTTCACTATAGTATGTAGTACTGACATTGGGTTGGATTGGGGTTTATTAGGTAGATGATACTACCATTGCCATTGTCATTGGCATTGCTTTTTAGGTAGATGATAGTAAACAGATTTAATAGGCATTGCATTTTAGGCTATCACTATGATTTATTATATGTATGATCTTTGTATTGTACTATGGTAGTGTATAATTCAACTTAGAGTTCAACATGTTCTGTGTAGAATGGAGGAAGCACCATGTGGACAGTGCAAGTCATGGTGCTGGACCAGCCTTTGTGCTACCACGCTGTTCGGCATCTACTTCCAGCCTACTTTTGTTTTTGTAGTGGTAACAATTTATATGAACCTTCTGACAGTTCATTAATTTTGTTTTTTTTTGCTATTTCCACTAATGCATTGTGTCTGTTATTTGTTTTTATCTTGCACAGATCGTCCCATGCAATGTGAGATTGGCATTCAATGAGCTCGTCGGAGACACCGTGTCCTTTGACACTCTTGGGGGGCCGTACAGTATGCAAGTCAATAAGGGGCGAACGATAACCCAGATTGGAGGAGATGAATGGGATCGTTTCATCGCCCGCTTGCATCTTAGTGGGGGTGAATTGATCATCTTCTCCTTAAGAGTAGAAAGGCCCAGGATTTCTGTTATCTATCTGAATTTGTTTTTCGATAATGAGGATGAAGTTCATGAGGAGGACGATGGTGAGGATTCAGATGATGATGAGAACCCACTTGATGAAGCCCTCTATGCCCAAAGACTGAGGCTGAGCGGCAAGGAAATGTGCAACCTCTGGGACATGCTTCCGCTACATGAAAACTACGTCGGGATGCCATTCGTGACCTGATGTCTACTACACAACCTTCTTCTTGTAGACGTTGTTGGGCCTCCAAGTGCAGAGGTTTGTAGGACAGTAGCAAATTTCCCTCAAGTGGATGACCTGAGGTTTATCAATCCGTAGGAGGCGTAGGATGAAGATGGTCTCTCTCAAGCAACCCTGCAACCAAATAACAAAGAGTCTCTTGTGTCCCCAACACAACCAATACAATGGTAAATTGTATAGGTGCACTAGTTCGGCGAAGAGATGGTGATACAAGTGGTATATGGATGGTAGATAAAGGTTTTTGTAATCTGAAAATATAAAAACAGCAAGGTGACTAATGGTAAAAGTGAGCACAAACGATATTGCAATGCGTTGAAACAAGGCCTAGGGTTCATACTTTCACTAGTGCAAGTTCTCTCAACAATAATAACATAATTGGATCATATAACTATCCCTCAACATGCAACAAAGAGTCACTCCAAAGTCACTAATAGCGGAGAACAAACGAAGAGATTATGGTAGGGTATGAAACCACCTCAAAGTTATTCTTTCCAATCAATCTGTTGGGCTATTCCTATAAGTGTCAAAAATAGCCCTAGAGTTCATACTAGAATAACACCTTAAGACACAAATCAACCAAAACCCTAATGTCACCTAGATACTCCAATGTCACCTCAAGTATCCGTGGGTATGATTATACGATATGCATCACACAATCTCAGATTCATCTATTCAACCAACACAAAAGTACTTCAAAGAGTGCCCCAAATTTTCTACCGGAGAGTCAAGACAAAAACATGTGCCAACCCCTATGCATAGACTCCCAAGGTCGCGGAACCCGCAAGTTGATCACCAAAACATACATCAAGTGGATCAATAGAATACCCCATTGTCACCACGGGTATCCCACGCAAGACATACATCAAGTTTTCTCAAATATTTAAAGACTCAATCCGATAAGATAACTTCAAAGGGAAAACTCAATCCATTACAAGAGAGTAGAGGGGGAGAAACATCATAAGATCCAACTATAATAGCAAAGCTCGCGATACATCAAGATCGTACCACCTCAAGAACACGAGAGAGAGAGAGAGAGAGATCAAACACATAGCTACTGGTACATACCCTCAGCCCCGAGGGAGAACTACTCCCTCCTCGTCATGCAGAGCGCTAGGATGATGAAGATGGCCACCAGAGAGGGGTTCCACCTCCGGCAGGGTGTCGGAATAGGTCTGGATTGGCTTTCGGTGGCTACGGAGGCTTCTGGCGGTGGAACTCCCGATCTATTCTGCTCCCCGGTGTTTTTAGGGTATATGGGTATATATGGGAGGTAGAAGTACGTCGGTGGATCTCCGGGCTGTCCACGAGGCAGGGGGCGCGCCCCCCACCCTTGTGGGCAGCCCGAGACTCTCCTGGTCCATCTCCGATACTCCGTGGGCTTATTTTGGTCCAAAAATAAGTTCTGTGAAGTTTCAGGTCAATTGGACTCCGTTTGATTTTCCTTTTCTGCGAAACTCTAAAACAAGGAAAAAATAGAAACTGGCACTGGGCTCTAGGTTAATAGGTTAGTCCCAAAAATAATATAAAAGTGCATAATAAAGCCCATAAACATCCAAAACAGATAATATAATAGCATGGAACAATCAAAAATTATAGATACGTTGGAGACGTATCATGACCCGCCTCACAAAGACGAATGTTAAAAAACATATCATGGTATGTTACTTAGTGTGGTAATTACATGAAATGCATGCTTAATTAGTGTAGTAGTTGATATGATATGCATGTTGTAGTACTGTGATGATATGCCTAGTGTAGAATTCATTTAGTGCAGAATTTTATGGTATGCATGTGTTGTAGTAATGTGATATATGCTTATGTAGTGTAGTAATATGCGATGATATGTTTAGTGTATGGAGTAATCTAATGATATGCTTAATTACTGTAGTAATTTGATGATTAGCATCTAGTGTAGTGATGTGATGATATATATGATCAGTGTTGAATCCAATGAGATATGTGTCTTGAAGTATATGCTTTGTTGATAATTGCACGTGACATGCTCATATATCATATCAACTGTTTTCAGAAATTACCTAAGAGGTTATCTGTTAGCTGTGGCATCGAGCGGCATGAAGAAGGCATGGCTGCTGGACTACACCTTAACAGAACGGCCTCCATCAGCACCTATGCCTATGCAGTGGACACGGACGGTCGCACTATCTTCAACTGGGCGGGGTGGAAGAAGTTCCTTCATGGCAAGAATCTTCTGGTAGGTCAGGGCATCCTACTCACTGTTGCGAACACCCATCGACGTGACTTGAGGATGATGATCACCATCAACCTCATTTAGAACTGGTTGGGCCATGTTTCGATGTGAAATGAACTTGGTATGTTAGCTCTTGTTTCCGAGTACTTGCCGTGTATTACCGTACCTATCTATATATATCTAGGTTCAGTAAATGGGCCATGTATCAATGTGAAATGAACTTGTTATGTTTGGGGCTTGTTTTGTTGTTGGCCAACGGTTATTTGAGACTTCCTTGAACTTGAATCTGTCTTGACTTGTTGTTGGATGCTTGGTGCTGTTGCTTTATAGTATAAAGCTTGGGGGTTGGGGCACCCTTTTTCGTAGGTTCGGTTAATGGAGTTTATCTCTAATTGTTCTAATTGTTTTTTTCATACAATTTTGAACCAAAACTACACATGGCACAACCTTCTGTGATTAGTTCCTTTGATAACTAGTACTCCTCATGTAAACTAATATAAGAGCGTTTAGAGTACTAAAATAGTGATCTAAACACTCTTATATTAGTTTAAAGAGGGAGTATTGAAGAGCAGCCACAGAGTTCCATTCACAATGTACTTGACTTTTTGTTTTGATGGATAAACAAAATAGGAAGCTAGCAAACTTATTTAACGAGATAAGCAAACTTGTTCAACCCTCACAAACAGGACATAAACAAACTGGTTCAACTCTGACACACATGACATAAACAAGCTGGTTTAACCCAAGAAAAACAAACTACAAATTTCAAACAACAAGATAAAGGACAAGCACAAGTGGAAGCAACACGAAGGCAGACTTTGATGTATCCTCATCCCGCAAAGTGGCAGTCGTAGAAGGGGTCCTCTTCCTGCTCTTTCGAAATTTCCAGACCTGTTTTGATGTTGTCGATTATCCTCCACGACTTGTAGGTGGCGTACGCATCTATTGTTGCGTACTCGATGAGGTAATCTGGCAGTGGGCTGACCCCCCATAGTTTATGGTCTGACTGCTTGTTGATCTTCTTCTTCATCTTGCTGTAGAATGGATGGGTGACGCTGGCTGCAACATCAGCCAAGGAGTCGTATGGTTTTCCGTTGTATGGAACTCTCCAGTTGCGCTGAATGTCGATGTGCTTGTTGGGTTTTATCTCCAAACCAGACAACTTTAGCTTGTCCTTGTCATTTTGAACGCTGAAACCTGCAAAGGTGAACAACTTCTCCTCCTGTAGGAGCGCTTTGAGATGCTTTGGCCTGCTAGGAGAGAGACAAGTGATGAATACATGGAGTACTAGTGTTTGTTTTTCAAGATTTAATCTTCTGTTTTTTACGGTTTACAAGTGATGAATACATGGAGTACATGCTTATACAGTATAAGTCATGGATGAATGTAGTTCAGAAACTAGTACACAAAGTTCTGAAATTAAAATCAAGTACACCATGTTATTTTTATTTTTGGAATATATAGTTGAGTCAATAATCTATTTGCTTTCTTAGTGCCAGTTTAGTTTTATTTAGTTGAATAAAATAACATATACCTATGCTTCACCAAGTTCTTAAGTTTTTTTGGTGGTGAAAATAACACCAGACCAAGTTCAGAAACTACTTCACTACATCAAGTTTAGAAACTACACTAATGAATCAAGATGAGAAACTACACTGGTACATCAAGCTCACAAATTAATCTTGTGCTACAATTTCAGATACTAATCAAGTGCATCAGGCTCAAAATATACTCTAGTGCATCTACTTTGAGGAACTGCACTAGTGCATCCATTTTCACAAACTACACTAGTACATCTAGTTGGAAACTAGTCAAACAAAAATTCGAGGGAGCAGTATTAATGAAGGGAAGAGGGTGAATGAGTAGGATTTTTCACCATTTTGTGGCCGCGGCGATGTGGTACACGAGGCAGAGACCCTCCATGCTTAACTGCAGAACTGCTGCCATCTGCGGAGGTTCATCTTCTTTGGTAAACTCCACATCAACACCGATGATGTGGGGATACTTGCTGAAGGCGCTCCTCCTGATCCTAGAGATCATCTCATCGGCCTTGTCTGGTTCGCTGGTGCAGATGGTCTCCAGTGTCTCCTTGTCGTGGAGTGCAACCCCTTTGAGGGTTACGATGTACTCGCGCTTCTCACCGGGAACGTGAATGACGTTGAGGTTGCCGCTCTGGTTGGACGTCTGGCCTTAATGACGCTTGGCAGACGCTTCCTCCGCCATTGCCCTCCTCCTGCGACTGCGGGCTTTGAAGAGAGATGTTTGTGGGCTGTTTGTAGAGGAGATGGAAGCGGCAATGGAGGTTCTCGGAATGAGGCAGTGATGTAGTCGGTCGATTTGGGGCTTTTCACGCCTGGGATGGGGACGTGGGGGAGGCGGTTCGTTTAGGACGTGGGGGTAGTGGTGGTGGGGCGCAGTTGCAGTCCGTCGTGGCAACTGCGCTCTGTGCACTGCTGGGTGCGGGTGTGTCTGAGATTAGTCCCACAACGGGCCTGCATCCTGGCCCATATCACTTGGTTTGTAGTCGCGGGCCGTGGTGTGTGAAATATCATGTTAGGTAGGTGGGCTTTTTTCTATAAAATCATTTTTTGCCTATGTGACATGTTGACTTATACTAAAATAACACTTCCTTTTTTAGGTACACGTGTCTTATGTGGCAAGTTTAAGTTTGGTAACAATGAATAACATGTAAAACCTTGCCACATTGCCTTTCTTGGACATGCGTAAAAAGTTTAAGTTTGAAAACAATTGAAAAACATGTAAAACCTTGCATCATTGAATTTTAATTTTAAAATAAATTTGAAATATTGCAGTGAATTTGTAGACCATCTACAAATCAACCATCTTCAACAAATTTTGGAAGTTACGTCACATGCGTGTTTTTTCGGTCATTAGTACAATGTGGAGAATCCATGACTATGTCGACGTTCTGGGAACGGGGGTCCCCAGACCTGCCTGCCTGCGGCCCACGGCGTGGCTGAGCCAACAGGCCGTACGGCCCATCTTCGTCAACAAGGCACCCAAGACCCTCGCGAGGGTCCAAGCCTCGCGAGGCGGACGACGCAAGACCTCCTCTGGAGCGGCCTGGTCAGGCAGGCTCACGAGGAGCAAAGATATCAAGGCGGAGCGAACCTCACGAGACTCTCGTGACGTGAGCCATGACAATCGACACCAGGCGGGCACCAGCGCGCACAGCGTCCTTGTTTCCCCTTTGGTGCAAAGGAGGCAAGCGCAGCCGCGGAGTACCGAGAGGCATCAGGCAAAGGTTGCCATTTCGGTGCAACAAGACCAAGACCATGAACTGCAACACGGAGGTCATCGTGGAGCCCAAGACAGCGTCACCCCAGAGCTTTTCATAGGCGAAGACCGCTTTTGTCAGGATAGCTTGTACTAGCTGTCCCCCTTCAAATTAGCCCGCCATTGTTGGCTCCCTTCCCGCTCAATATTTGGGAAGTGGACCAGGGCCTCTATAAATAGGACTAGCCACCATAGTAGAGGCATCTCATCTTAGCTTGAGGGAATCTATACACCACAAGTTCATACGCACAAGAACACCTCAACCTTAGGAGGTTGTTCTTCCCCTTGTATTGTTCATCATTAGCCCAAGAGGCAATCCACCACCACCACACTGGAGTACGGTATTACACCACAACGGTGGCCCGAACCAGTGTAAACCCCGTGTCTTTCTATGTTGTGAGTTCGTCCGCAAGATCTTATCAAGCTAGAGCGTTGATCGGTAGGAGGGAAAGACTTCGCGTTCACCCCAGTGTTTGAACCTTAAGGGTTTGCCAGAACCCCACATCCAACAGACTAGTTCCATTGATTTTCGATGTTTTTATTAATTTTCTAGGGTTATCAAGATGATAAAACCCTAAAATATTTCCCACCAGTGTCACCCTTCCCTCTGATCACTGTGACCAGCATGTACTTAACTTAGCATAAAGGCCATGAGAACATGAATCAGAACCATATTAGATTTTGATCCCACACACACATGCAAACACAACAGAATACAAAACAGATAACACAAATCATAGACTGCATGTACTACGATTATCTGAATGAACTTATAATGCATAACAACTTCTGGTATTCAAATACATCACATGGAATACTGAGACAACTAGAAATGCAAAAAAACTTCTGATGTTGAGGTTGAGCAAGGGACTTTTATTGTGAGGCGCAGCATCTTCAGCAACATATACATGCTTCCACCTATAGCATATAAGTAACTAAAAATATCAGATTGAATATTGTTGGTATTGGAAAAATGACAGTACAGTAATTTGAAGATGCCAAGGAAATCTATCACAACAACTATAGGAGGATACCAATTTGAATACAAAGTTCATACAAGTCAATGTTGAATTAATAAGACCTTTGCAAGATGCAAAATCACTGCTGTGATGAGAGTAAACAGCATGTAGGCCATAGCACATGCAAGAAGCACTTACAGGAGGTGAAGTAAAATGTTGTACAGCACGGCAACATGAGTAAGCCAACATCCCTACTAAAATTATTTCACTGCTTATGTCTAGTTTTTTGTTGAATCATTAGGAAGCCCTAAATATTTTAATGCAAGATCACCGACAGGGCACTATTGAAATATTTCAGTGTCTACATCTCTCTACTGAAAGTGCATTACTAAAATATTTCAGTGTCTACGTGTGTGTGTACTAAAACAGCACCACTAAAATATTTCAGTTGCTACATGCGTGTACTGAAACAGCACCACGAAATATTTCAGTTGGTACGTGCGTGTACTGAAAGTGAACCACTGAAATATTTCAGTGGGCACGTGCGTGTACTGAAAGTGCATCACTGAAATATTTCAGTGGCTACGTGCTTGTACTGAAACAGCAACACTGCAATATTTCAGTGGCTACGCGCATGTACTGAAACGGCTACACTGAAATATTTTAGGGGTTGCGTGCGTGTACCGAAACTACAGTACTGAAATATTTCAAGGGTTGCGTGTGTGCACTGAAACTGCAGTACTGAAATATTTTAGTGTCTACTCGTGTGTACAGAAATTGCACTACTGAAATATTTCAGTGTGTACCCGTGTGTACTGCAATTGCACTACTCAAATATTTCAGTGTGAACCGGTCAGTACAGAAATATTTCAATGCCTACAACTATCTACTGAACTTGCAGTATTGAAATAATTCAGTGTCAACCCAGAGTCTATCACTCTAAAACTGTGTACTGAACTTGTCTGGAGGCACTTCTCGCAGCCAAAATATTGCAAGTTCAATTTACACAGATTGCATCAGGTAATTTAAACACAACTCTTGAGGTGACAGACAAAATTTCTTATTATGGATACCACTCCAGCACATCAAAACATAGCAAGTAAACATAGCAATGTTATATGCCTAGACTCATTCCGGCCTCGTCGATCAACCTAAGCTACCATCCAGAGGCTACGAATTCAAGTACACATGTAGCAAGAACATATTACAGAGAATCAAATTAAGCAA
Source organism: Triticum dicoccoides (assembly GCF_002162155.2). NCBI lineage: Eukaryota > Viridiplantae > Streptophyta > Magnoliopsida > Poales > Poaceae > Triticum > Triticum dicoccoides. The sequence continues at coordinate 637,989,343 of NC_041388.1, read as the reverse complement.
GTGGCAAGTAATGATTTATAAATCAGCAATCTTACCCTAAACATAGTTGCTGCCGTCGTTCAGGCAAGGAGAGCGGAGAGGAAAGCGTGGAGAACAGCGGGGAAGCAAGGTCGCGACCATTGTCCTCCTCCTCTTACGCTTCGGAGTCTCCGACTCGGTTGGAGGCTCCACAATCTGCAACGGCACCTCGTGCACCGTGGGTTCCTGATCCAGTGGATGCTCTACCCTGGATCTGAACGCCCACCACCTCCGCTTGGTCGACGGGCTGGACGAATCGGCCTGCTCCATCGCCCAGAGGAGGATTTCAATCTTATTCTTCAGCTGTGTGGGCGGGGGGTAAAGATTTGCCTTCTCCCTCTTCGTCATTTCTCTGAGAGTGGCCTTTGTCGTCCAGTTCAACTGCCTTATGTTGTCAAACCAAGAACGGATCTCTGTCAACCTAGCCATCTTGACTTTGTCGCTGCCGGCGATCTCCACGAACTCGGCATTGTCGCCGGCAGTGATCTGCTTGATCTGCTGCTCCATTGAGGTTCTTGCGTGGATGGGAGAGGGGGTGGGTGTGGAAGAGGAGAAGGCCGTGGTGGACTTGGAATGCATGAGAGGGAGGAGATGGTCGCAGTTGTAATGGTGATGGAAGAGGGGAAGGACTATGGCGGCGGCTTTGCATTGGACGAGAGGGGCAACGGTTTTGCATTGGACGAGAGGGGGCTGCGGTTTTGCATTGAATGAGAGGGGCGTGCAAATTTTTCCTAGGACTAAAATGTCCCTAGATTAAAAGGTGTCCCCACCTTGTCATTAGTACCGGACCCACTCGTTTTAGTACTTTCGAATACTTTCATCCGAGTACTTTCGTGTACTACGTATGTGTGCGTCATTAGATCGAGACAAACGAACGGCTCCAAAAAATGCCAACTACTATAAAACTTGTATTAAAGAGAATATAATAGTGCTCCTGGTACACTCTGTTCAACACACAACATGTCAAAGAAAATAAGAGAAAGATAGTTTGACACCTCGCTGCCGACCCAACGGCCAAGGCCACCAACGAATGTAACCTCTGCACCTTCCACTTACATTCTGCCCGTCCACCTAATGGCAATGTCCTACTGCATACTTGTGTTGGCAGTGAGTATAGCCAGTAGCCCCTTGCAGAGCAACGACAATCACATCGCTGAATTTGGCTTGTTCTTTTGTGATGTACGCGTGTAGCTTCAGATTTGTGAATGGAAATGTCAGGAATAAACATTGTTACTACTTGTTCCTATTGGCAATTGAGGTGTTCCTTACATACTACGTGATGTAATATAACTCAGATGCTGCTACTCTGATGCATCTTCAAGGTTTCCGCAACAAGTTAAAATGCTAGCATCCAAAAAGAATTGCTTGCTTACTACAGGGAAACCTGGTGCCTCTGTCTGCATTCATTTTTTTAACACATACATAAACAAGAACAAGCTTTCAAACCTTCAAACACAACTGAAACTCAGTAGCATCTTGTAACCACTCCGGATTAATAAAACATGCTGCATGCATCCAATGTGATAGAAATAAGTGAAAAGTTGAAGAATAAACACAACTTATCATCTATTACATAGATTGAAATTTTCAGTAAAACTAACAAAATGGCATTAATAAGCCCTGTGTCTTTTACGGAGTTGCGGCCATCATGATTGACCATTTGGAAGCATGTGTTGCACATTCATGGTTTCTTTTCCTTGACCTTTTTTGCTAGGAAAATTGCGACTATCAAGAAATCCTATTTGGTAGCATGTCTTACACAAGCATGCAAGCTTGACCTTGGCTTGTTTGTTCTTCTCCAAAACTAGAGTGATGTGCATAAGACTTGTAGAACTCCTCCACAGCCTTTAGTCCTTGAAATTTCATCCCCACATTAGGCTTCAAATTATCTTCACAATTAGTTATAAAAGATGAGCACTTCAACATAAATAATTAATCAGTAAGAACCTTCATGTACAAATAACTGCACAGAATACGACAATGGTCGGCGAAAGCAATTGACTTACAATGACAAGAACACTTGCTTTCTTTATGGGTGTACTAAATCCTTCCTTGTTCATCTGCATCTGCCAACTATTTGCAGATCCCATTGCTGCAGCAATAAGTGCAAGATAAGCCTCTGAAAGTAACCAGAAAAAGCACACAATATTTGACATGACAAGTACATCCCAATTTTGATCTGCCCAACAGTGCCAATGGAAAGACCCGGTGACATTTTAAATGACAATTGGCATACATAATTACAGTCTACCAACAAATATATGTATGTGCAAGTAAAAGCAGGCACAACAATTCCCAGCTTTACAACAAAACTGGCAGCACCCACAGAGATGTCAGCATAAAGAGGTGCATTCAGAATAAAGTTTTACAAACTAGCAAAATTTGGAATAGTAAATATGAGCCAGATCGCATCATAGTGCCACAGAAATCCCAGTTCACATCAAGTTAAGAAGAATCCATGTATACATACAAATCAGATCATTGTTGTACTCATTAATTCTCCTGGGCTGAAGAAAAACGATTTGCTTTCATATACTATGCACAACAAGGCAAGGAATGAGGGATAGATTTGGGATACAGTATTGACCTTCGAGTATACGCGTCTGGCCGCCGGGATCTCTTCTTTGTGGAAGGTTAGGGCGTACGTTGAGTTTTTCTGTATCTAGCCGCAAGTCGCCGCCAGTCGCCGTCATGGTGATCGGAAGGTGGGGTTCGCGCGTCTGGTATGTGCAGGGGTGCATGTGCAAATTTGATTGGCTAACTTGCGGAGGCACGGGCTGGCGGCGGGCGGTTTGTTGCAAAAATTATCAACAACTGAGCAAGTACGCACAATGTAGATCAGATGTTCCAAAATGCAAGGATACAGGGATGCACGAGGGGTGCTAGATTCATGATGACCCACAAGTATAGGGGATCTATCGTAGTCCTTTCGATAAGTAATAGTGTCGAACCCAACGAGGAGCAGAAGGAAATGATAAGCGGTTTTCAGCAAGGTATTCTCTGCAAGCACTGAAATTATAGGTAATAGATAGTTTTGTGATAAGATAATTTGTAACGAGCAACAAGTAGCAAAAGTAAATAAAGTGCAGCAAGGTGGACCAATCCTTTTTGTAGCAAAGGACAAGCCTGGACAAACTCTTATATAGAAGAAAGCGCTCCCGAGGACACATGGGAATTATCGTCAAGATAGTTTTGATCACGTTCATATGATTCGCGTTCGGTACTTTGATAATTTGGTATGTGGGTGGACCGGTGCTTGGGTGCTGCCCTTACTTGGACAAACATCCCACTTATGATTAACCTCTATTGCAAGCATCCGCAATTACAACAAAAGTATTAAGGTAAACCTAACCATAGCATGAAACATATGGATCCAAATCAGCCCCTTACGAAGCAACGCATAAACTAGGGTTTAAGCTTCTGTCACTCTAGCAACCCATCATCTACTTATTACTTCCCAATGCCTTCCTCTAGGCCCAAATAATGGTGAAGTTTCATGTAGTCGATGTTCACATAACACCACTAGAGGAGAGACAACATACATCTCATCAAAATATCGAACGAGTACCAAATTCACATGACTACTAATAGCAAGACTTCTCCCATGTCCTCAGGAACAAATGTAACTACTCACAAAGCATATTCATGTTCATAATCAGAGGGGTATTAATATGCATATAGGATCTGAACATATGATCTTCCACCAAGTAAACCAACTAGCATCAACTACAAGGAGTAATCAACACTACTAGCAACCCATAGGTACCAATCCCAGACTTGGAGACAAGAATTGGATACAAGAGATGAACTAGGGTTTGAGAGGAGATGGTGCTGGTGAAGATGTTGATGGAGATTGGCCCCTCCCGATGAGAGGAGCGTTGGTGATGACGATGGCGATGATTTCCCCCTCCCGAAGGGAAGTGTCCCCGGCAGAACAGCTCCGCCAGAGCGCTAGATTGGTTCCGCCAAGGTTCCGCCTCGTGGCGGTGGAGTCTCGTCTCGAAAGCTTGCTTATGATTTTTTCCTCAACGAAAGACTCCATATAGCAGATGATGGGAATCGAAGGGCCACCAGGGGGCCCACGAGGCAGGGGGGCGCGCCCAGGGGGTCGGGCACGCCCCCACCCTCGTGGCTGGTGAGTGGCCCCCTTCTGGTACTTCTTGCGCTCAATATTTTTTATATATTCTGAAAATAACTTCCATGAAGTTTCAGGACTTTTGGAGCTGTGCAGAATAGGTCTTTAATATTTCCTCCTTTTCCAGCCCAGAATCCCAGGTGTCGGCATCCTCCCTATTTATGTAAACCTTGTAAAATAAGAGAGAATAGGCATAAGTATTGTGACATAATGTGTAATAACAGCCCATAATGCAATAAATATCAATATAAAAGCATGATGCAAAATGGACGTATCAACTCCCCCAAGCTTAGACCTCGCTTGTCCTCAAGTGAAAGCCGAAATCGAAAAATATGTCCACATGTTTAGTGATAGAGGTGTCGATAAAAATAAAATACGGACATGAGGGCATCATGATCATTCTTAGAACAGCAACATATATATATATATAATATGGGTCGCGCTATTCGTCACCCTGGGTGAGGAATAGTTATTCTTCACCCCCCCCCCCCTTTATTTTATCATCAATACACCGTAATTTTACGTTTCATAAGTTTTGTCTTATTTCCGATGCAAAAAGAGACCGTAAGAAAATATATAATCGACGTAAAAAATATTTTATGTTATGTAAAATTACAAACGTAAAAACATAGTCTAAAATACACATAAACTGCAAATTTTCTTGTCTTATG
>NC_041388.1:637971003-637984270 GCF_002162155.2 Triticum dicoccoides | reverse complement strand
GTTTAGTGATAGAGGTGTCGATAAAAATAAAATACGGACATGAGGGCATCATGATCATTCTTAGAACAGCAACATATATATATATATAATATGGGTCGCGCTATTCGTCACCCTGGGTGAGGAATAGTTATTCTTCACCCCCCCCCCCCTTTCTTTTATCATCAATACACCGTAATTTTACGTTTCATAAGTTTTGTCTTATTTCCGATGCAAAAAGAGACCGTAAGAAAATATATAATCGACGTAAAAAATATTTTATGTTATGTAAAATTACAAACGTAAAAACATAGTCTAAAATACACATAAACTGCAAATTTTCTTGTCTTATGACCTATGTTTTTATTTTCTTATGTCAAATTTTACGTAGTGAATCAATAGGAATGTAACTATTTGAATTCCAAAAGTAATTTAATTATAAAATGATCGTAAGATTACCTCGGATGAAGAATAACTTATTCTGCACCCTAGGTGATGAATAGTAACACTATATAATATATATATATATAATATATATATATTGTCATATGATCTCTTATGCTAAAGTAACAATTCAATCACAATTTCAAGTATGAATCATAAACTTCATTGAAAACTAACAAACTATTATCTCAGTCATTGAAGCAATTGCAATTTATCATAACATAAGAAAGAGTCAATATAAGAGCTTTTCAGCAAGTCCACATACTCAACTATCATATAGTCTTTCACAATTGCTAACACTCATGCAATACTTATGGGTATGGAGTTTTAATCGGACACAGAGAAAGATAGGGGCTTATAGTTTTGCCTCCCAATGTTTTACCTCAAGGGTAATGTCAACAATAATAGTTCATGAAAACTCACATCCAATTAGCCATATATACCAGGATCTTTCCAACATATTGTGCTTGCCAAAAGATAAAATGTAAAAAGGAAAGGTGAAGATCACCATGACTCTTATGTAAGGTAGGAGATAAAAGTAAAAGATAGGCCCTTCGCAGATGGAAGCAGAGGTTGTCATGCGCTTTTATGGTTGGATGCACAAAATCTTAATGCGAAAGAACATCACTTTATATTGCCACTTGTGATATGGACCTTTATTATGCAGTCCGTCGCTTTTATTTCTTCCATATCACAAGATCGTATAAAGCTTATTTTCTCCCACACTAATAAGTCATACATATTTAGAGAGCAATTTTTATTGCTTGCACCGATGACAATTTACTTGAAGGATCTTACCCAATCCATAGGTAGATATGGTGGACTCTCATGGCGAAACTGGGTTTAGGGATATTTGGAAGCACAAGTAGTATCTCTACTTGGTGCAAAGAATTGGCTAGCATGGGAGGGAAAGGCAAGCTCAACATGTTGGATGGTCCATGACAATATAATTTATCTCAGATGAAAGAAAACATAATCCATCACGTTGTCTTCCTTGTCCAACGTCAACTCTTTAGCATGTCATATTTTAATGAGTGCTCACAATCATAAAAGATGTCCAAGATAGTGTATTTATATGTGAACCTCTCTTTCTTTATTACTTCCTATTAATTGCAACGATGACCAAAACTATGTTTATCAACTCTCAACAACTTTTAATCATCATACTCTTTATATGTGAGCTCATTACTCCCCATAAGATCCATATGATCTCTTTATTTCTTTTATTCTTTCTATTTTCTTTTATTCACTCAAGATCATAGCAAGATAATCAAGCCCTTGACTCAACACTAATCTTTATTATATAGCTCACGGACTCGATTACATAGGAAGATCATAAAGTAAAACTCACAACTAGATCATACTAAAACTATATTCTACTAGATCAAAATATTATCAAAAGGATCAAACTAAGAAAAATGGTAAAGATAAAAGTGATGGTGCTACAATACCTGGGCACCTCCCCCAAGCTTGGGAGTTGCCAAGGGGAGTGCCCATACCCATGTGATTATGTCTCCTTTTTCGGGGATGGTGATGTGGTATTCTTGGCGATGATGCCCCTCAGGATATGATTCTCCTCTTCGAGCTTATTGACTTGCTGCTTGAGGTCCATTATTTCCTTTCGAAGCTTTCCTGTAATAGCCAAAGCTCCTTGCACCCAAGGGTGTTGCATAGCTGCGGGAGAACAAGTGACACTCTTTTTCATATTTTGATAAGAAAGAAATCTAACATTGGAAGGGATAACCGAGTTTAGGATAGTTGAGCTCTGTAGTTCCCCCATTGTGAATCCAGCTCGAAAGAGAGAAGTGACTTCTCGATCCTCCTCCATGGCATCTATCCTCTTCAAATCAGCCTCCATCTCTTCCTCCGTTGTTGGCCCAAACTGGTCAGCATTGTTGTTTGTCATTGGTCTCGACGCCGGATGAGACACCCGGCTCTCCCCGACTGACTCTTGAGAACACATCTTGCTCTAATCTGCAGCAGCAACAGCTCGAAACACAAACAGAGGATAGTTGCATGATACGGGAGTCAAACCCTTCGGGAGATTATATAATGCATTTTTATCGACCAAAATATGTACCGTGCAAGAAAACGGAGTCCGGAGAGCGCACAAGGTGCCCACGAGGTAGGGGCGCGCCCAGGGGGTAGGGCGCGCCCTCCACCCTCGTGGAGCCCTCGTGTCCTTCCCGGACTGCTTCTTATTTTTCTATTTTTCTAAATATTCCAAAACGGAGAAAAATTGCCATTAGAACTGTTTTGGAGTCGGTTTACTTACCGTACCACGTACCTATTCCTTTTCGGAGTCTGAAATGTTCCAGAAAGTGTCCCTTATGTATTCCTCCGGGGTTACGGTTTCAATAACATTGGTTTCAAAATTTATAGGATTACCTGAGATATAATGTTTGATTCTTCACCACCTTCGGATTTGTGCCTTCAAAGTTATTGATTTTTATGGCACCGGAACGATAGACCTCCTTGATAATGTAAGGACCTTCCCATTTAGAGAGAAGTTTTCCTGCAAAAAATCTTAAATGAGAGTTTTATAGCAATACATAGTCACCTACATTAAACTCACGCTTTTGTATCCTTTTGTCATGCCATCTTTTAACTTTTTTCTTTAAACAATTTGGCATTCTCATAGGCTTGGGTTCTCCATTCATCAAGTGAGCTAATGTCAAATAACCTCTTCTCACCGGCAAGTTTGAAATCATAATTGAGCTCTTTAATAGCCCAATATGCCTTATGTTCTAGTTCGAGAGGTAAGTGACATGCTTTTCTATAAACCATTTTATACGGAGACATACCCATAGGATTTTTATATGCAGTTCTATAGGCCCATAATGCATCATCAAGTTTCTTGGACCAATTATTTCTAGATCTATTAACAGTCTTTTGCAAAATTAATTTGAGTTCTCTATTACTCAATTCTACTTGACCACTAGACTGTGGGTGGTAAGGAGATGCAATTCTATGATTAACATCATTCTTAGCAAGCATTTTACGGAAAGCACCATGAATAAAATGTGAACCACCATCAGTCATTAAATATCTAGGAACTCCAAACCTTGGAAAGTAACTTCTTTAAGCATCTTAATAGAGGTGTTATGATCAACACTACTAGTTGGAATAGCTTCTACCCACTTAGTAACATAATCAACAGCAACTAAAATATGTGTATATCCATTAGAGGCAGGAAAAGGTCCCATATAATCAAAGCCCCAAACATCAAATGGTTCAATAACAAGTGAATAATTCATAGGCATTTCTTGACTTCTACTAATATTACCAATTCTTTGACATTCATCACAAGATAAGACAAACTTACGGGCATCCTTGAAGAGAGTAGGCCAATAAAAACCAGATTGCAATACCTTATGTGCAGTTCTATCTCCAACGTGGTGCCCTCCATAAGCTTCGGAGTGACACTTGCGTAGGATCTGTTCCTATTCATGCTCAGGTACACAACGTCTAATAATACCATCTACTCCTTTATAAAGATGTGGGTCATCCCAAAAGTAATGTCTCAAATCATAGAAGAACTTTTTCTTTTGTTGTTATGTGAAACTAGGTGGTATAAATTTAGCAACAATATAATTAGCATAATCTGCATACCATGGAGTAGTTCGAGAAGCATTTATCACATTTAATTGTTCATCAGGAAAGCTATCATCAATATGTAGTGGGTCATCAAGAACATTTTCTAACCTAGACAAGTTATCTGCAATGGGGTTCTTAGCTCCCTTTCTATCAATAATATGCAAATCAAATTCTTGTAACAAGAGAACCCATCTAATAAGTCTAGGTTTAGCATCTTTATTTTCCATAAGATATTTAATAGCAGCATGATCTGTGTGAATAGTTACTTTAGAATCAACAATATAAGGTCTGAACTTATCAAAAGCAAATACAACTGCTAAGAATTCTTTTTCAGTAGTGGCATAATTTCTCTGGGCATTGTCTAGAGTTTTACTAGCATATTGAATAACATTTAGTTTCTTATCAACTCTTTGCCCTAGAACAACACCTACAGCATAATCACTAGCATCACACATAATTTCAAAAGGTAAATTCCAATTAGGTGGTTGAACAATGGGTGCAGAGATTAATGCTTTCTTAAGTATTTCGAATGCTTCTACACAATCATCATCAAAGACGAACGGTATATCTTTTTGTAATAAATTAGTCAGAGGCCGAGAAATTTTTGAGAAGTCCTTAATGAACCTCCTATAAAAACCGGCATGACCAAGGAAACTTCTTATACCTTTGATGTCCTTGGGACACGTCATCTTTTCAATAGCATCAACTTTAGCTTTATCAACTTCAATGCCTCTTTTAGAAATTTTGTGCCCCAAGACAATACCTTCATTAACCATAAAGTGGCATTTCTCCCAATTCAAGACAAATTTAGTTTCTTCACATCTCTGCAAAACTCGATCAAGGTTGCTTAAGCAATCATCAAAAGAGGATCCATAAACGGAGAAATCATCCATGAAAACCTCACAAGTCTTTTCACAAAAGTTAGAGAATATAGCCATTATGCATCTTTGAAAGGTAGCAGGTGCATTACATAAACCAAAGGCATATGTCTATAAGCAAAAGTACCGAAAGGGCAAGTAAAAGTGGTCTTTGATTGATCATCAGCTGACACGGGTATTTGACAGACACCAGAATAACCATCTAGAAAGCAAAAATGTGTATGTTTGAATAATCTTTCTAGCATTTGATCAATGGAAGGCAAGGGGTAATGATCTTTTTAGTAGCCTTATTTAATTTTTGGAAATCAATTACCATCCTATAACATGTAATAATTCTTTGCGGAATCAATTCATCTTTATCATTAGGAACGAGAGTAATACCTCCCTTCTTAGGAACACAGTGGACTGGACTTACCCACTGACTATCAGCAACGGGATAAATTATACCTGCCTCAAGGAGCTTTAGTATTTCTTTTCTTACCACTTATTTCATATTAGGATTCAGCCGTCATTGGTGATCAATAACTGGTCTGGCATCTTTTTCCAAATTTATTTTGTGTTGACATAGAGTGGGACTAATGCCCTTAAGATCATCAAGAGTATATCCAATAGCAGCACGGTGTTTCTTCAGAGTTTTCAATATTTTTTCTTCCTCCTTCTCTAAAAAGTTAGCACTAATAATAACAGGATATATCTTCTTTTCATCAAGATAAGCATATTTAAGAGTATCAGACAATGGTTTAAGCTCAAACACGGGATCACCCTTGGGTGGAGGAGGATCCCCTAAGGTTTTAACAGGCAAGTTGTGTTTCAGAATAGGTCCCTGCTTAAAGGACACTTCATCTATTTCCCTTTTTTCATTCATAAACATGTCATTTTCATGGTCTAGCAAATATTGTTCTAAAGGATCACTAGGAGGTACAGCAATAGAAGCAAGGTCGATAATTTCATCTTTACTAGGCAGTTCCTCTTCACGGTGTTGTCTACGAAATTTAGAAAAGTTGAACTCGTGAGACATATCACCCAAACCAATAGTAACAACATCCTTTTTGCAGTCTATCCTAGCATTAACAGTGTTTAAGAAGGGTCTACCAAATATAATGGGACAATAGCTATCTTGTGGGGAACCAAGAATAAGAAAATCAGCAGGATATTTAGTTTTCCCACACAAGACTTCAACATCTCTAACAATCCCCATTGGTGAAATAGTATATCTATTGGAAAGTTTAATTGTGACATCAATATCTTCTAACTCAGCAGGTGCAATATCATGCATAATTTTTCTGTATAAGTCAATAGGTATTGCACTAGCGCTAGCACCCATATCATACAAGCCATGATAACGATGATCTCCTATTTTAACAGAAATAACATGCATGCCTAACACATGTCTATGCTTATCTTTAGCATAAGGTTTAGCAATTCTAGCAGTTTCATCATAGAAATAAATAACATGCCGTCAATATTATCAGCCAAGAGATCGTTAACAATAGCAATATTAGGTTCAACTTTAACTTGCTCAGGAGGTGTATAGGTTCTAATATTACTTTTATGAACCACAGTTGAAGCTTTAGCATGATCTTTTATCCTAACAGGAAAAGGTGGTTTCTCAACATCAGCAGTAGGAACAATAGGATCGTTATAAGTGATAGTCTTTTCTTCAACTTTAATAGGTGCAACTACTTTTACTTCAATGGTAGGATGATATTTAAACCACTTCTCCTTAGGGAGATCGACATGAGTAGCAAAAGATTCACAGAAAGAAGCTACTATCTCAGAGTCAAGTCCATATTTAGTGCTAAATTTACGGAAAACATCGGTAACCATAAAAGATTTAACACAATCAAACTTAGGTGTCATACCTGAGTCCTTACCTTCGTCGAGATCCCAATCTTCAGAGTTGCATTTAATTCTTTCCAATAAATCCCATTTGAATTCAATAGTCTTCATCATAAAAGAGCCAGCACAAGAAGTATCAAGCATGGCGCGATTATTATCAGAAAGCCGAGCATAATTTTTTTGGATAAACATTTCTCTTGAGAGCTCATGATTGGGGAAGAATATAACATTGATTTAAGCCTCCCCCAATCTTGAACGATGCTTTCTCCTTCGCGAGGACAAAAATTATATATATAATTGCGATCACGATGAACAAGATGCATAGGATAAAACTTCTGATGAAATTCCAATTTCAATCGTTTGTAGTTCCATGATCCCATATCATCACATAGCCTATACCATGTCAATGCATCTCCCTTAAAAGATAAAGGGAAGACCTTCTTCTTGATAACATCATCGGGCATACCTGCAAGCTTAAATAATCCACAAACTTCATCCACATATATTAGGTGCTCATCAGGATGTAATGTTCCATCTCCTGCAAAAGGATTAGCTAGCAGTTTTTCTATCATACCTGAAGGAATTTCAAAGTAGCCATTTTCATTTTCAGTAGGTTCAGTAGGTTGAGGAGCAACTCTTTGCTCTACTAGTCGGGGTGAAGATACCCCGAACAAGCCCCTCAGAGGATTACTTGCCATAGTAACAAGTGACAGTAAATTTCAGCACACTATATAACTTTTTCCTTACCAAATTCCACCTACCGAAGGTGCTTCACTCCCCAGCAACGGCACCAGAAAAGAGTCTTGATGACCCACAAGTATAGGGGATCTATCGTAGTCCTTTCGATAAGTAATAGTGTCGAACCCAACGAGGAGCAGAAGGAAATGATAAGCGGTTTTCAGCAAGGTATTCTCTGCAAGCACTGAAATTATAGGTAATAGATAGTTTTGTGATAAGATAATTTGTAACGAGCAACAAGTAGCAAAAGTAAATAAAGTGCAGCAAGGTGGCCCAATCCTTTTTGTAGCAAAGGACAAGCCTGGACAAACTCTTATATAGAAGAAAGCGCTCCCGAGGACACATGGGAATTATCGTCAAGATAGTTTTGATCACGTTCATATGATTCGCGTTCGGTACTTTGATAATTTGGTATGTGGGTGGACCGGTGCTTGGGTGCTGCCCTTACTTGGACAAACATCCCACTTATGATTAACCTCTATTGCAAGCATCCGCAACTACAACAAAAGTATTAAGGCAAACCTAACCATAGCATGAAAGATATGGATCCAAATCAGCCCCTTACGAAGCAACGCATAAACTAGGGTTTAAGCTTCTGTCACTCTAGCAACCCATCATCTACTTATTACTTCCCAATGCCTTCCTCTAGGCCCAAATAATGGTGAAGTTTCATGTAGTCGACGTTCACATAACACCACTAGAGGAGAGACAACATACATCTCATCAAAATATCGAACGAGTACCAAATTTACATGACTACTAATAGCAAGACTTCTCCCATGTCCTCAGGAACAAGCGTAACTACTCACAAAGCATATTCATGTTCATAATCAGAGGGGTGTTAATATGCATATAGGATCTGAACATATGATCTTCCACCAAGTAAACCAACTAGCATCAACTACAAGGAGTAATCAACACTACTAGCAACCCACATGTACCAATCCCAGACTTGGAGACAAGAATTGGATACAAGAGATGAACTAGGGTTTGAGAGGAGATGGTGCTGGTGAAGATGTTGATGGAGATTGGCCCCCTCCCGATGAGAGGAGCGTTGGTGATGACGACGGTGATGATTTCCCCCTCCCGGAGGGAAGTGTCCCCAGCAGAACAGCTCCGACAGAGCCCTAGATTGGTTCCACCTCGTGGTGGCGGAGTCTCGTCTCGAAAGCTTGCTTATGATTTTTTCCTCAACGAAAGACTCCATATAGCAGAAGATGGGCATTGGAGGGCCACCAGGGGGCCCACGAGGCAGGGGGCGCGCCCCCACCCTCGTGGCCGGTGAGTGGCCCCCCTCTGGTACTTCTTGCGCTCAATATTTTTTTTATATTCTGAAAATAACTTCCGTGAAGTGTCAGGACTTTTGGAGCTGTGCAGAATAGGTCTCTAATATTTGATCCTTTTCCAGCCCAGAATCCCAGCTGTCGGCATTCTCCCTCTTTATGTAAACCTTGTAAAATAAGAGAGAATAGGCATAAGTATTGTGACATAATGTGTAATAACATCCCATAATGCAATGAATATCGATATAAAAGCATGATGCAAAATGGACGTATCAATTCACATGATACGACGCCTATAAATAATTATAAATTTATAAGAAGACAGGGTTACGAATCAGCAAATAAGCATAATTATTGGATATTATTTACCTCGTAACAGAACAAGTCAAGGGATGGGTTGGGATGCTAATGTCAAATAGGTGGCGGAGGTGGAATCTATTGGACCTAAAGCCACACCTGGAGTTCCTCCTCCACACAGCGGAGCAAGCATCCTCATATGGCTGGTTGAAATTTCTCAGAGATGAAAGCTTGAAGATCCAACGCATATGTGGGCAGCCGCACTGCACTGCTGGTCCAGGGTCACTGTCATCGTGACATAGGGAGTCGTGGAGGAACTGTCGCCCCCAAGCTATCAGGCCATGTGTCGGCCGACGGTTGTGCCTCCATGCACGGAGCTGAACGCGCAACTGCTGTAGGCAGCCATTGCCACCGCATTGTTTTACATTGTACCATGAATGTATGACAAATCGATTGAATGATATGTAAACCAATGCTAACATCCCAGTAACAATGCATGTTCTTTTATGTGATTATACTGTATCGAAGATAACAATAGAGAGGCAGGGAAGTGGACTTCATGAATTTAGTCACAAACAGCATGAGCAAAATAGCTTGGACTAACATTACACCTCCATTACAACCTTCTTTTAAAGTGATCTCCCCTAAAATGGACAAATGTTTCATACTTTATCAATGGTAACGCCCCTTGGGAATAGAAAAACATGACATGTTTTTCACTGTCAAGAATGTCAACATCATTAGATATTATGTTCGTCCTTAGAGCTAGCAAGGCTATTGGGAGAATTAAACCAAGAGAGAACATCATCAAGGGCAAACAACAACCATCATTAGATAAGAACTGGAAGATATCACAGAGAAGAAAGTCCTCTTTGCAAACAACAGAAGCAGAGCCAAACCAAGTAAAACCTATGTAACTGTTATATTTCTAAACATATATAGTAGGCATTCCATTAAGCAATTGCCATATTTGAACATTCCCACTTTCGGTGAAACATGAATACAGTTAAAAAACTTAGTTTTCGGAAATCGAGTACTCAGATTTTTCAGAAACTGGGACTCATATACTAAGCCCACCCAAATGTGCTTAAAAGTTTCTTATGCCATGTTACTATCATATATTTTCTCCTGAATCACTTTATTTTTGAAGTACAAGTACTATTCATGCTCATAAAATAAGATAAGATACAATAATGTCCCCTTTAATAACTTATATTGGATGACGAAGAACATGCAAGTAAAATATGTTCTGTGATAGTTGAATACACTTATGCAACCAAAACCTACACGTGCCATTTGTTGTCTCTCCATCTACTAAATTTTACTTGGTTATGTGGTGTGAAAATTTTCAACCCACTGTAATTTCTAATTTCTACTTCTGATTCCATTTATTTGATAATGCAAGGGGGAAGTGAATTGCTCAACGACCACAAACCCTCGAATAATCAGACTAGCTAAGTGGCTAGACCAGTTCGCACTCCTTGCCGAAGCGCAACAACTTCCAAGGTTCAAATAGAACATGTTGGAACAGGAGAACCAGAGGAGAAGGGAGGCGGCACACAACTTAGTGGTGAACTGGTTCCTGGGGCATTCCTGCCATTCTCGAGGCACACACCTTAGTGGTGAACTGGTCTCATCTTTCATAGTGGCATCCCTTAGGACTGACTGGATAAGTCCAAGAAGTTGTAGAGAAGACTAGGGCATGGGGCATTGAAGATTGAATGTGCGCTTTAGTTCCAGGTCAGTGACACTTGATGGCTAGCACACGGTGACATAAGCCATGTGTACTCTTCATGTGTAGTATTGCTCACAAATGAGAGAAGAAAAACCCGCTTAACCTGCAATGATGGCATCTTAAACACATTACACACACATAGAGTAATTTCAGCGTATTGTGGGGTAGGCGCGCCCCCCACCCTCGTGGGCCCCTTGTAGCTCCACCGACGTACTTCCTTCGCCTATATATACTCTTATACCCTAGATCGATCGCAGAGAGCCACGAAACCACTTTTCCACCGCCGCAACCTTCTGTACCCGTGAGATCCCATCTTGGGGCCTCTTTCGGTGATATGCCGGAGGGGGAATCGATCACGGATGGCTTCTACATCAACACCATTGCCTCTCCGATGAAGCGTGAGTAGTTTACTCAGACCTTCGGGTCCATAGTTATTAGTTAGATGGCTACTTCTCTCTTTTTGATTCTCAATACAAAGTTCTCCTCGATGTTCTTGGAGATCTATTTGATGTAATACTCTTTTGCGGTGTGTTTGCCGAGATCCGATGAATTGTGGGTTTATGAACAAGATTATCTATGAATATTATTTGGTTCTTCTCTAAATTCTTATATGCATGATTTGATATCTTTGCAAGTCTCTTCGAATTATCGGTTTAGTTAGGCCTACTAGATTGATCTTTCTTGCAATGGGAGAAGTGCTTAGCTTTGGGTTCAATCTTGTGGTGTCCTTTCCCAGTGACAGTAGGGGCAGCAAGGCACGTATTGTATTGTTGACATCGAGGATAAAAAGATGGGGTTTATATCATATTGTTTGAGTTTATCCCTCTACATCATGTCATCTTGCTTAATGCGTTACTCTGTTCTTATGAACTTAATACTCTAGATGCATGCTGGATAGCGGTCGATGTGTGGAGTAATAGTAATAGATGCAGAATCGTTTCGGTCTACTTGACACGGACGTGATGCCTATATTTATGATCATTGCCTTAGATATCTTCAGAACTATGCGCTTTTCTATCAATTTCTCGGCAGTAATTTGTTCACCCACCGTAATGCATGCTATCTTGAGAGAAGCCACTAGTGAAACCTATGGCCCCGGGTCTCTTTCTTATTATATTGCATCTCTTTTATTTACATCGCATCTCCTTTACTATTTTGCAATCTTTACTTTCCAATCTATACAACAAAAGTACCAAAAATATTTACTTTACTATATTTATTAGATCTCACTTTTGCGAGTGACCGTGAAGGGATTGACAACCCCTTTATCGCGTTGGTTGCAAGGTTCTTGATTGTTTGTGCAGGTACTGGGTGACTTGTGCCTTGTCTCCTACTGGATTGATACATTGTTTCTCAAAACTGAGGGAAATACTTACGCTACTTTGTTGCATCACCCTTTCCTCTTCAAGGGAAAACCAACGCATGCTCAAGAGGTAGCAAGAAGGATTTCTGGCACCGTTTCTGGGGAGATCTACGCCAAGTCAAGACATACAAAGTACCCATCATAAACTCTTCTCCCTCACATTACATTATTTTCCATTTGCCTCTCGTTTTCCTCTCCCCCACTTCTAAAACAATTTTCGAAAACCCTCTTCCTTCGTCTCTTTTCGCTTGCTTCTTGTGTGCTTGTGTGTTGGATTGATAGTTTGTCATGATGGCTCAAGATAATACTAAATTGTGTGACTTTTCCAATACCAACAACAACGATTTTATTAGCACTCCGATTGCTCCTACTACCAATGCTGAATCTTGTGAAATTAATACTACTTTGTTGAATCTTGTTGTGAAAGATCAATTTTCTGGCCTTCCTAATGAAGATGTCGCTACCCATCTAAACAACTTTGTTGATTTGTGTGATATGCAAAAGAAGAAAGATGTGGATAATGATATTGTTCAATTGAAACTATTTCCGTTTTCGCTTAGAGATCGTGCTAAAACTTGGTTCTCTTCTTTGCCTAAAAACAGTATTGATTCATGGAATAAGTGCAAAGGTGCTTTTATCACTACTGGAATTAGGTTCTTTGCCGTCTGCCAACTCTTTGTCGTCCGCTTGCTGACGGCAAAGAAGGTCTTTGTCGTCAGCCACAGGAAAACGGGTGGCAAAGATGTGACTGATGGCAAACAAGGTCTTTGCCATCAGCCAGTTCTTTGCCGTCCGCTGGCTGACGACAAAGAATCTTCGCCATCCGCTAGCAGACGACAAAGAGGTGGGTGGGTCCAGTTATTGTTTAACCAACTCAATCCCACCGGCCCCACCTCTTTGCCATCCGCAAGCGGACGACAAAGAATCTTTGCCGACCGTTGGCTGACGGCAAAGAGGCGGGTACATTAACGGCCGTCCCGCCCTCCTCCTATGTCTCTTCTCTCCTCTCTCATTCCCTCCCCACCCACACCCGCGCCGCCGCCGCCGATCCCGTCTGTCGTAGTCGGCCGCCCGACACCCCTCCCCTGCGGCCCCCAACCTCCACCGCACCCCTGCC
>NC_041388.1:637954653-637970060 GCF_002162155.2 Triticum dicoccoides | reverse complement strand
TACCCCCGACCCCCAACACCCTGACACCACACCCCGACCCCGACCCTGACACCCTGACCACCCGACCCCGACAAGACACCCCGGCACGACACCCCGACTCCAACACCCCGACACCACACCCCGACCCCATATATATTTGTGTTGATCGGGTGTATTTTTATTATGTTCATGATTATGATACACTTAAATTATATACATATTATTATGTTCATGTTAGGTATCCAAATTTTTTATGTTGTACTAATTTTGTTTACTTTTTGTCATTGCAGGTGTTGACAGGATGGTGGGCAAGGGTCCAGAGTGCCCCAATCCTCATGCGAGCGCTACTGGGAGGGGTGGTTCCATTATTCCAACCCAGCCCCTCCGGAGAGCGCTGCTAGACAGTATGCAGACAACTGCGGCGGACGCTTCTTCTTCGGCTGGGAGAGGTTGGGGGAGGACAAAGAAGGCTGGTAGAGGTGGACGTGGCAGCGGGAGAGGTAGGAAGGCTGCTACGCCTTCCTCGTCGCCACCCTCAGCTGATTCACCTGACCACAGGACTGCTCCGTCTGACATGGACCCGTCTCGGACTTCGGTCCATGAGCCTCCGGTCCCCGATCCTTCGCCCCACCTGACTCGGGTCACTGATCCTTCGCCCCACCTGACTCGGGTCGCCGATCCTTCGCCCCACGTGAGTCTAGTCCCAGAGTCTTTGTCCCAGAAGACTAAGGTCACGGGGTCTTCATCCCAGAAGACTCCGGTCATGGGGTCTTCGTCCCAGAAGACTCCGATCCCGGAGGCTTCTTCCCACGAGACGCCGAAGGCTAGTGGCCATAGTGATGGTAGCGAGGACACCTTTTCTGATGATAGCTATAGCGACGACGAGCTGGTTGAGAAGGGAAGATGATCCAGAGAACTTCACCAACACGTCCTCCCACCACAAGCTTGTGAAGTACAGAGACAAGGGGAAGGCGAGGAAGGGGAGGACTTTAACCCGAGCCAGGATCCTTTTGATACAGAGCTGGTGATGATATCTGGTGGCGGGAGGTCCCATGGCTCTCAAGCCATTGGTGATGGACTGATATGTTGTCCTAAGACTCTCCCGCGGATCAAGAAGCGCCTGAGTAGCTCTGATCCTGAGATAACACCTCGTGCACGGCCCGCGGAGCTCACCATGGCGGTTAGTTATACGGACTCTCTCACCTTTCCGCCATTATATTGTGTGTGCATCCGTTGATGATTACAATGCTAACGAGGGGTGGTGTGTTGCAGTCTATTGTTGAGAAAGAGTGATTGAAGACGCGGGCGCTTGTGGAGGAGGCAAATAGGGAGGTACAAAGGGAGGCGGCGGAGAGGGAGAGGGAGATGGAGGAGAGGACGACTAAGCTATTGGAGGACGAGAGGAACCGGAATGACAACGCTAACCGGGCCCTATACGAGCTCATCGTGGTACGTTTCTCATGCATATTAGCCCAATCATGCACGTAATGTTCGCATTACTATCTAATATGACTAACTCGTGAGAACCAAATGTGCAGACCATGTGCGAGAAAAATGGTCAGGCCCCTCCGCCGATGCCCCAGATTGCTCCGGCGACCACGGTGAGTTTGATTTGAATGGTTATTGCTTACTACTATTCACATTTCAGTTTGCGAACTTGCTAACAAGACATTATTGGAAATGATCTTTGGTGTAGCATGGCTCTCGACAAGCATCGACCACTCCTTCTGCCAATGCCGGAACCCCGACCGGTCCTTCACCTCCGTCTGGCACTGGCGCAGCCCCGACCATTCCTACACCTCTGTGATAATGGTATTTTTCTTCTTATTTAGCGTGTTTAGTCCATTTATGACATAATTTAGCCTATTTAGTCCACAAATGACATAATAAGATGAAGAAAATCAAGGAAGAGGAAGGAAAGAAGGAATAGGAAGAAAAGAAGAAGAAGACGAAGAAAAAGGAGAAGAAGAAGACTAGAAGAGATCTTCTTCTTCTTCTAGTCTTCTTCTTCTCCTCCTCCTCCTCCTCCTTCTTCTTCTTCTCCAAAATGAAGTTAGCTCTAAGTTATATCAAAAATGGCATAATATGCTTAGTTAGGTCAAAAATGGCATAATTAGGTAGGTAAGCTCAAAAACGGCATATTTCTTCTTATTTAGCCTATTTAGTCCATTTATGACATAATTTAGCCTATTTAGTCCACAAATGACATAATAAGATGAAGAAAATCAAAGAAGAGGAAGAAAAGAAGGAATAGGAAGAAAAGAAGAAGAAGTAGAAGAAGAAGAAGAAGAAGAAGAAGAAGAAAAGTCTTCTTCTTCTTGTAGTCTTCTTCTTCTTCTAGTTTTCTTCTTCTTCTGCAAAATGAAGTTAGCTCTAAGTTATATCTCATAATATGCTTAGTTAGGTCAAAAATGGCATAATTAGCTAGGTAAGCTCAAAATGGCATTTTTCTTCTTATTTACCTATTTAGTCCATTTATGACATAATTTAGCCTATTTAGTCCACAAATGACATAATAAGATGAAGAAAATCCAGGAAGAGGAAGAAAATAAGGAATAGGAAGAAAAGAAGAAGAAGAAAAGCAAAAATGGCATAATATGCTTAGTTCACTCAAAAATGGCATGATTAGCTAGGTTAGCTCCATTTTACCTAAGTATGCTTACTTCTTCTTCTTCTTCTTCTTCTTCTTCATTTTCTTCTTCTTCTTCTAATTCTAGTATTCTTCTTCTAACTTTCTTGTTTCCCATTTTGCAGATTTAATTCACTATATGGAAGCTTGCATGGATGGAGTGCTTGTTTCCCTTTTCTTTTTTTCGTTTGTATCGATGAAAAATGTGGAACTTGTTATATGGATGCATGGAACAATGTGTTGGATGAACATTGTGATGTTACTGTAATATGTATGGATGGAACTATGTTTCTTATTATGTATGTATGTGGTCATGGACGGAGCTATGTGTTGGATACATCATATGTCTGTTGTGCATGTGAAAAAAATATGTATATCTGTGTGTGAATTCCTGTGAAATTAAATGGATTCAAATAAAAACAGGGGATATGTAGCCTCTTTGCCGTCTGCTAGCGGACGGCGAAGCTCTTTGCCATCTGCTAGCGGACGGCGAAGCTCTTTGCCGTCTGCTAGCGGACGGCAAAGAGGACACGTGGCACCTACCTGTAAAACCTGGGAACACTGGCTACCTATTTGGTCACTTTGTCGTTTGCCAGCAGACGACAAAGATTCAAATCACTTTGCCGTCCGCTGGCGGACAGCATAGCTGGCCACGTGGCAGCTGCCCAATGCTGCCTAGTTGAGCTCTTTGCCATCTGTCAGCGGACGGCAAAGTGATTTGACTCTTTGTCGTCCGCTGGCAGACGGCAAAGAGCGCCATTAACCCCCTAACGGCTGTCACGCCACCGCACTGCCGTCCATTGTCTATGCCGTCTGCTGGCCTCGGATGGCAAATGGCACAATCCTTTGCCGTCCGTTTCCAGGAAGCGGACGACAAAGAAGGCCTTCGCTGGCACGTGTTCAGCCGGACCGTTTGCCGTCTGCTGGCGGACGGCAAAGAAGTTTGTCGTCTGCTGGTGGACGGCAAAGAAGTTTGTCGTCCGTGATCCATGCCTTTGCCGCCTGCCATCGCAGACGGCAAAGAAGCTGATTCCAGTAGTGTATCTCTAAGTATTTTCCTCTCGCTAAGATCACCTCTCTTAGGAACAATATTATGAATTTTAAGCAACTTGATCATGAGCATATTGCACAAACTTGGGAGAGGATGAAATTAATGATACGTAATTTTCCTACACATGGTTTGAATTTGTGGATGATTATACAAAAATTTTATGCCGGGTTGAATTTTGCTTCTAGAAATCTTTTAGATTCGGTCGCGGAAGGCACTTCTATGGAAATCACTTTAGGAGAAGCTACTAAACTCCTAGACAATATTATGGTTAATTATTCTCAATGGCACACTGAAAGATCCACTAGTAAAAAAGTTCATGTGATTGAAGAGATTAATGTTTTGAGTGGAAAGATGGATGAACTTATGAAATTGTTTGCTAATAAAAGTGTTTCTTCTGATCCTAATGATATGCCTTTTTCCACTTTGATTGAGAATAATAATGAATCTATGGATGTGAATTTTGTTGGTAGGAACAATTTTGGTAACAACGCGATAGAGGAAACTTTAATTCTAGGCCATTTCCTAATAATTCCTCTAATAATTATGGTAATTCCTAAAACAACTCTTATGGAAATTTTAATAACATTCCCTCTGATTTTGAGATTAGTGTTAAAGAATTTATGAGTTTGCAAAAGAATTTCAATGCTTTGGTTGAAGAAAAATTGCTTAAGATTGATGAGTTGGCTAGGAACGTGGATAGAATTTCTCTTGTTGTTGATTCTTTGAGACTTATATCTATTCCACCTAAGCATGACATCAATGAGTCTCTCAAAGCCATGAGAATTTCCATTGATGATAGCAAAGAAAGAACCGCTAGGATGCATGCTAAAAAAGATTGCTTTGTGAAAGCGTGTTCTTCTAGTTTTCATGATAATAATGATGAAGATCTAAAAGTGATTGATGTGACTCCTATTAAATTTTGTTTTCCAATATGAATCTTGATAAAGATGGGACTAGAGATGAGTCAACTTTAGTTAAAAGGTGTCCCAATGATTCGGAGTCTTTAGATCTTGATGCAAAAATTAATAGAAGTGGGATTGAAGAGGTCAAACCTTTACATAGTAATGAACCCACTATTTTGGATTTCAAGGAACTTAATTATGATAATTGCTCTTTGATATATTGTATTTCCTTGTTACAATCCGTGTTAAATTCTCCTCATGCTTATAGCCAAAATAAAGATTTTACTAAACATATCATTGATGCTTTAATGCAATCCTATGAAGAAAAGCTTGAACTCGAAGTTTCTATCCCTAGAATACTTTATGATGAGTGGGAACCTACTGTTAAAATTAATATTAAATATTATGAATGATATGCTTTGTGTGATTTGGGTGCTAGTGTTTCCACGATTCCAAAAACTTTGTGTGATGTGCTAGGTTTCCCTGAATTTGATGATTGTTCTTTAAATTTGCATCTTGCAGATTCCACCATTAAGAAACCTATGGGAAGGATTAATGATGTTCTTATTGTCGTAAATAGGAATTATGTGCCTGTATATTTCATTGTTCTTGATATAGATTGCAATCCTACATGTCCTATTATTCTTGGTAGACCTTTCCTTATAACGATTGGTGCAATTATTGACATGAAAGAAGGAAATATTAGATTCCAATTTCCGTTAAGGAAAGACATTGAACACTTTCCTAGGAAGAAAATTAAATTGACTTATGAATCTATTATGAGAGCCACTTATGGATTGCACACCAAAGATGGCAATACCTAGATCTATTCTTGTTTTTATGCCTAGCTAGGGGTGTTAAACGATAGCGCTTGTTGGGAGGCAACCCAATTTTATTTTTGTTCTTTCCTTTTTGCTCCTATTTAGTAATAAATAATTCATCTAGCTTCTGTTATGATTGTGTTTTTTATGTTTTAATTAGTGTTTGTGCCAAGTAAAGCCTTTAGGATCTTTTTGGGTGATTATTGTTTGATCTTGCTGATAAAAACAGAAAGTATGCGCTCACGAAAATAATTATCATTTTTTACCAGAGAGAGATAAAATACCAATTCCAACTGCAGTAGATGAACATACTTTTTATCCTGGTCTTCCTAATTTTTCATAATTTTTGGAGTTACATAAGTATTCTAAATCTCCAGATTGCTACAGACTGTTCTGTTTTTGACAGATTCTGTTTTTCGCGTGTTGTTTGCTTATTTTGATGAATCTATGAGTAGTATCGGGGGGTATGAACCATACAGAAGTTGGAATACAGTAGGTTTAACACCAATATAAATAAAGAATGAGTTCATTATAGTACCTTAAAGTGGTGGTTTATTTTCTTATAATAACGGAGCTCATGAGATTTTCTTTTCAAGTTTTGTGTTGTGAAGTTTTCAAGTTTTTGGGTGAGGATTTGATGGATTTTGGAATAAGGAGTGGCAAGAGCCTAATCTTGGGGATGACCAAGGCACCCCAAGGTAAAATTCAAGGACAATGAAAAGCCTAAGCTTGGGGATGCCGCGGAAGGCATCCCCTCTTTCGTCTTCGTCTATCGGTAACTTTACTTGAGGCTATATTTTTATTCACCACATGATATGTGTTTTGTTTGGAGCGTATTGTATGATTTGAGTCTTTTATTTTTAGTTTACCACAATCATCCTTGTTGTACACACCTTTTGGGAGAGACACACATGAATCAAAATTTATTAGAATACTCTATGTGCTTCACTTATATCTTTTGAGCTAGATAATTTTGCTCTAGCGCTTCACTTATATCTTTTGAGCTAGATAATTTTGCTCTAGTGCTTCATTTATATATTTTTAGAGCATGGTGGTAGTTTTATTTTATATAAATTATTGATCTCTCATGCTTCATTCATATTATTTTGAGAGTCTTTTAGACCATCATGGTAATTTGCTTTAGCTATAAAACTAGTGCTAATATGATGGGCATCCGAGATGGGTATAATAAAAACTTTCATATAAAGTGCTTTGAATACTATGAGAAGTTTGATGCTTGATGATTGTTTTGAGATATGAGGATGGTGATATTAGATTCATGCTAGTAGATTAATTGTGAATTTGAGAAATACTTGTGTTGAGGTTTGCAAGTCCCGTAGCATGCACATATGGTAACCGTTGTGTAACAAATTTGAAGCACGATGTGTTTCTTTGATTGTCTTCCTTACGAGTGGCGGTCGGGGACGAGCGATGGTCTTTTCCTACCAATCTATCCCCCTAGGAGCATGCGCGTAGTGCTTCGTTTTGATGACTTGTAGATTTTTGCAATAAGTATGTGAGTTCTTTATGACTAATGTTGAGTCCATGGATTATACGCACTCTCACCCTTCCACCATTGCTAGCCTCTCTAGTACCGCGCAACTTTCGCCGGTACCATAAACCCACCATTTACCTACCTCAAAACAGCCACTATACCTACCTATTATGGCATTTCCAAAGCTATTCCAAGATATATTGCCATGCAACTTTCTATCGTTCCCTCTATTATGACATGCTCCATCATTGTCATATTGCCTTGCATGATCATGTAGTTGACATTGTATTTGTGGAAAATCCACCATTCATAATTTTTTCAAACATGTCACTCTTGATTCATTGCACATCCCGGTACACCGTCGGCGGCATTCATATAGAGTCATATTTTGTTCTAAGTATCAAGTTGTAATCCTTGAGTTGTAAATAAATAGAAGTGCGATGATCATCATTATTAGAGCATTGTACCATGTGAGGAAATAAATAAATAAGAGGCCAAAGAAGCCAAACAAAAAAAGAGAGAGAGAAAAAGAGAGAAGGGACAATGCGAAGGAAATATGCCCTAGAGGCAATAATAAAGTTATTATTTATTTCCTTATATCATGATAAATGTTTATTATTCCTACTAGAATTGTATTAACCGGAAACATAATACATGTGTGAATACATAGACAAACAGAGTGTCACTAGTATGCCTATACTTAACTAGCTCGTTGATCAAAGATGGTTAAGTTTCCTAGCCATTGACATGGGTTGTCATTTGATTAACGGGATCACATCATTAGGAGAATGATGTGATTGGCATGACCCATTCCGTTAGCTTAGCACACAATCGTTTAAGTATGTTGCTATTGCTTTCTTCATGACTTATACATGTTCCTATGACTATGAGATTATGCAACTCCCATTTACCGGAGGAACACTTTGTGTGCTACAAAACGTCACAACGTAATTGGGTGATTATAAAGGTGCTCTACAGGTGTCTCCGAAGGTACTTGTTGGGTTGGCGTATTTCGAGATTAGGATTTGTCACTCCGATTGTTGGAGAGGTATCTCTGGGCCCTCTCGATAATGCACATCACTTAAGCCTTGCAAGCATTGCAACTAATGAGTTGTTGCAGGATGATGTATTACGGAATGAGTAAAGAGACTTGCCGGTAACGAGATTGAACTAGGTATTGAGATACCGATGATCGAATCTCGGGCAAGTAACATACCGATGACAAAGGGAACAACGTATGTTGTTATGCAGTCTGACCGATAAAGATCTTCATAGAATATGTAGGAGCCAATATGAGCATCTAGGTTCCGCTATTGGTTATTGACCGGAGACGTGTCTTGGTCATGTCTACATAGTTCTCGAACCCATAGGGTCCGCACGCTTAACGCTATGATGACAGTTATATTATGAGTTTTATGTTTTGATGTACCGAAGGTTGTTCGGAGTCCCAAATGTGATCACGGACATGACGAGGAGTCTCGAAATGGTCAAGACATGAAGATTAATATATTGGAAGCCTATGTTTGGATATCGGAAGTGTTCCGAGTGAAATCGGGATTTTACCGGAGTACCGGGAGGTTACCGGAAACCCCCGGGGGCTTAATGGGCCTACATGGGCCTTAGTGGAAAAGGTGGGGAGCAAGGGAAGTGGGGGCGCGCCCCCCCAAGGCCCAAACCAAATTGGTTTAGGGCAAAGGGGGCGGCCCCCCTCTTTCCTTCTTCCCCCCTCCCAAGTCCTAATCCAACTAGGAAAAGGGGGGAGTCCTACTCCCGGTGGGAGTAGGACTCCTCCGGCGCGCCTCTCCCCTTGGCCGGCCGCACACCCCCCTTGCTCCTTTATATACAGGGGTAGGGGGCACCTCCAGACACACAAGTTGATCAAGTTGATCGTCTCTTAGCCGTGTGCGGTGCCCCCCTCCACCATAGTCCACCTCGATAATACTGTAGCGGTGCTTAGGCGAAGCCCTACATCGGTAGAACATCAACATCGTCACCACGCCGTCGTGCTGACGAAACTCTCCCTCAACACTCGACTGGATCGGAGTTAGAGGGACTTCATCGGGCTGAACGTGTGCTAAACTCGGAGGTGCCATGCGTTCGGTACTTGATCGGTCGGATCGTGAAGACGTACGACTACATCAACCGCATTGTGCTAATGCTTCCGCCTTCGGTCTACGAGGGTACGTGGACAACACTCTCCCCTCTAATTGCTATGCATCACCATGATCTTGCGTGTGCATAGGAAAATTTTGAAATTACTACATTCCCCAACAGTGGCATCCTTGCCAGGTTTTTATGCGTTGATGTTATATGCACGAGGAGAACACAAATGAGTTGTGGGCGATATAAGTCATACTGCTTACCAACATGTCATACTTTGGATCGGCAGTATTGTTGGATGAAGCGGCCCGGACCGACATTACGCGTACGCTTACGTGAGACTGGTTCTACCAACGTGCTTTGCACATAGGTGGCTGGTGGGTGTCAGTTTCTCCAACTTTAGTTGAACCGAGTGTGGCTACGCCCGGTCCTTGTGAAGGTTAAAACAACACCAACTTGACAAACTATCATTGTGGTTTTGATGCGTAGGTAAGAACGGTTCTTGTTAAGCCCGTAGCAGCCACGTAAAACTTGCAACAACAAAGTAGAGGACGTCTAACTTGTTTTTGCAGGGCATGTTGTGATGTGATATGGTCAAGACGTGATGCTATATTGTATGAGATGATCATGTTCTGTAACCGAGTTATCGGCAACTGGCAGGAGCCATATGGTTGTTGCTTTATTGTATGCAATACAATCGCCCTGTAATGCTTTACTTTTTCACTAAACGGTAGCGATAGTCATGGAAGCATAAGATTGGCGAGACGACAACGATGCTAAGATGGAGATCAAGGTGTCGCGCCGGTGACGATGGTGATCATGATGGTGCTTCAGAGATGGAGACCACAAGCACAAGATGATAATGGCCATATCATATCACTTATATTGATTGCATGTGATGTTTATCTTTTATGCATCTTATCTTGCTTTGATTGATGGTAGCATTATAAGATGATCCCTCACTAAATTATCAAAGTATAAGTGTTCTCCCTGACTATGCACCGTTGCGAAAGTTCTTCATGCTGAGACACCACGTGATGATCGGGTGTGATAGGCTCTACGTTCAAATACAAAGGGTGCAAAACAGTTGCACACGCGGAATACTCAGGTTAAACTTGACGAGACTAGCATATAGCAGATATGGCCTCGGAACACGGAGACCGAAAGGTCGAGCGTGAATCATATAGTAGATATGACCAACATAGTGATGTTCACCATGGAAACTACTCCATCTCACGTGATGATCGGACATGGTTTAGTTGATTTGGATCATGCGATCACTTAGAGGATTAGAGGGATGTCTATCTAAGTGGGAGTTCTTAAGTAATATGATTAATTGAACTTAAATTTATCATGAACTTAGTACCTGATAGTATCTTGCTTGTCTATGTTGATTGTAGATAGATGGCCCGTGCTATTGTTCCGTTGAATTTTAAAGCGTTCCTTGAGAAAGCAAAGTTGAAAGATGATGGTAGCAATTACATGGACTGGGTCCGTAACTTGAGGATTATCCTCATTACTGCACAGAAGAATTACGTCCTGGAAGCACCGCTGAGTGCCAGGCCTACTGCTGATGCAACTGACAACACTAAGAACGTCTGGCAGAGCAAAGCTGATGACTACTCGATAGTTCAGTGTGCCATGCTTTACGGCTTAGAACCGGGACTTCAACGACGTTTTGAACGTCATGGAGCATATGAGATGTTCCAGGAGTTGAAGTTAATATTTCAAGCAAATTCCTGGATTGAGAGATATGAAGTCTCCAATAAGTTCTATAGCTGCAAGATGGAGGAGAATAGTTCTGTCAGTGAACATATACTCAGAATGTCTAGGTACCATAATCACTTGACTCAGCTGGGAGTTAATCTTCCGGTTGATAGTGTCATTGACAGAGTTCTTCAATCACTGCCACCAAGCTACAAGAGCTTCGTGATGAACTATAATATGCAAGGGATGAATAAAACAATTCCCGAGCTCTTCGCAATGCTAAAGGCTGCAGAGGTAGAAATCAAGAAGGAGCATCAAGTGTTGATGGTCAACAAGACCACTAGTTTCAAGAAAAGGGCAAAGGGAAGAAGAAGGGGAACTTCAAGAAGAACAGCAAGGAAGTTGCTGCTCAAGAGAAGAAACCCAAGTCTAGACCTAAGCCTGAAACTGAGTGCTTCTACTGCAAGCAGACTGGTCACTGGAAGCGGAACTGCCCCAAGTATTTGGCGGATAAGAAGGATGGCAAGGTGAACAAAGGTATATGTGATATACATGTTATTGATGTGTACCTTACTAATGCTCGCAGTAGCACCTGGGTATTTGATACTGGTTCTGTTGCTAATATTTGCAACTCGAAACAGGGGCTACGGATTAAGTGAAGATTGGCTAAGGATGAGGTGACGATGCGCGTGGGAAATGGTTCCAAAGTCGATGTGATCGCGGTCGGCACGCTACCTCTACATCTACCTTCGGGATTAGTATTAGACCTAAATAATTGTTATTTGGTGCTAGCGTTGAGCATGAACGTTATATCTGGATCTTGTTTGATGTGAGGCGGTTATTCATTTAAATCAGAAAATAATGGTTGTTCTATTTATATGAGTAATATCTTTTATGGTCATGCACCCGTGAAGAGTGGTCTATTCTTATTGAATCTCGATAGTAGTGACACACATATTCATAATGTTGAAACCAAAAGATGCAGAGTTGATAATGATAGTGCAACTTATTTGTGGCACTGTCGTTTAGGTCATATCGATGTAAAGTGCATGAAGAAACTCCATACTGATGGACTTTTGGAACCACTTGATTATGAATCACTTGGTACTTGCGAATCGTGCCTCATGGGCAAGATGACTAAAACGCCGTTCTCCGGAACTATGGAGAGAGCAACAGATTTGTTGAAAATCATACATACAGATGTATTTGGTCCGATGAATGTTGAGGCTCGTGGCGGATATTGTTATTTTCTCACCTTCACAGATGATTTAAGCAGATATGGGCATATCTACTTAATGAAGCATAAGTCTGAAACATTTGAAAAGTTCAAAGAATTTCAGAGTGAAGTTGAAAATCATCGTAACAAGAAAATAAAGTTTCTACGATCTGATCGTGGAGGAGAATATTTGAGTTACGAGTTTGGTCTACATTTGAAACAATGCGGAATAGTTTCGCAACTCACACCACCCAGAACACCACAGCATAATGGTGTGTCCGAAGTCGTAATCATACTTTACTAGATATGGTGCGATCTATGATGTCTCTTACAGATTTACCGCTATCATTTTGGGGTTACGCTTTAGAGACGGCCGCATTCACGTTAAATAGGGCACCATCGAAATCCGTTGAGACGATGTCTTATGAACTGTGGTTTGGTAAGAAACCAAATTTGTCATTTCTAAAAGTTTGGGGCCGCGATGCTTATGTGAAAAAGCTTCAACCTGATAAGCTCAAACCCAAATCGGAGAAATGTGTCTTCATAGGATACCCAAAGGAGATTGTTGGGTATACCTTCTATCACAGATCCTAAGGCAAGACTTTTGTTGCTAAATTCAGAGTTTTTCCAGAGAAGGAGTTTATCTCGAAAGAAGTGAGTGGGAGGAAAGTATAACTTGATGAGGTAACTGTACCTGCTCCCTTATTGGAAAGTAGTTCATCACAGAAAACGGTTTCTGCGACACCTACACCAATTAGTGAGGAAGTTAATGATGATGATCATGAAACTTTAGATCAAGTTGTTACTGAACCTCGTAGGTCAACCAGAGTAAGATCCGCACTAGAGTGGTACGGTAATCCTGTTCTAGAAGTTATGTTACTAGACCATGACGAACCTACGAACTATGAAGAAGCGATGGTGAGCCCAGATTCCGCAAAATGGCTTGAGGCCATGAAATCTGAGATGGGATCCATGTATGAGAACAAAGTGTGGACTTTGGTTGACTTGCCCGTTGATCGGCAAGCAATTGAGAATAAATGGATCTTCAAGAAGAATACTGACGCTGACGGTAATGTTACTGTCTATAAAGCTCGACTTGTTGCGAAAGGTTTTCAACAAGTTAAAGGGATTGACTACGATGAGACCTTCTCACCCGTAGCGATGCTTAAGTCTGTCCGAATCATGTTAGCAATTGCCGCGTTTTATGATTATGAAATATGGCAGATGGATGTCAAAATTGCATTCTTGAATGGATTTCTGGAAGAAGAGTTGTATATGATGCAACCGGAAGGTTTTGTCGATCCAAATGAAGCTAACAAAGTGTGCAAGCTCCAGCGATCCATTTATGGACTGGTGCAAGCCTCTCAGAGTTGGCATAAACGCTTTCATAGTGTGATCAAAGCATTTGGTTTTATACAGACTTCTGGAGAAGCCTGTATTTACAAGAAAGTGAGTGGGAGCTTTGTAGCATTTCTGATATTATATGTGGATGACATATTACTAATTGGAAATGATATAGAATTTTTGGATAGCATAAAGGGATACTTGAATAAGAGTTTTTCAATGAAAGACCTCGGTGAAGCTGCTTACATATTGGGCATTAAGATCTATAGAGATAGATCAAGACGCTTAATTGGACTTTCACAAAGCACATACCTTGACAAAGTTTTGAAGAAGTTCAAAATGGATCAAGCAAAGAAAGGGTTCTTGCCTGTATTACAATGTGTGAAGTTGAGTAAGACTCAATGCCCGACCACTGCAGAAGATAGAGAGAAAATGAAAGATGTTCCCTATGCTTCAGCCATAGGCTCTATCATGTATGCAATGTTGTGTACCAGACCTGATGTGTGCCTTGCTATAAGTCTAAGGATATGTTTCTTGTTTGTGGAGGTGACAAAGAGCACATCGTAAACGGTTACGTTGATGCAAGCTTTGACACTGATCCGGACGATTCGAAATCGCAAACCGGATACGTGTTTACATTGAATGGTGGAGCTGTCAGTTGGTGCAGTTCTAAACAAAGCGTCATGGCGGGATCTACATGTGAAGCGGAGTACATAGCTGCTTCGGAAGCAGCAAATGAAGGAGTTCATATCCGATCTAGGTGTCATACCTAGTGCATCGGGTCCAATGAAAATCTTTTGTGACAATACTGGAGCAATTGCCTTAGCGAAGGAATCCAGATTTCACAAGAGAACCAAGCACATCAAGAGACGCTTCAATTCCATCCTGGATCTAGTCCAGGTGGAGACATAGAAATTTGCAAGATACATACGGATCTGAATGTTGCAGACCCGCTGACTAAGCCTCTTCCACGAGCAAAACATGATCAGCACCAAGGCTCCATGGGTGTTAGAATCATTACTGTGAATCCAGATTATTGACTCGAGTGCAAGTGGGAGACTGAAGGAAATATGCCCTAGAGGTAATAATAAAGTTATTATTTATTTCCTTATATCATGATAAATGTTTATTATTCATGCTAGAATTGTATTAACCGGAAACATAATACATGTGTGAATACATAGACAAACAGAGTGTCACTAGTATGCCTCTACTTAACTAGCTCATTGATCAAAGATGGTTAAGTTTCCTAGCCATTGACATGGGTTGTCATTTGATTAACGGGATCACATCATTAGGAGAATGATGTGATTGACATGACCCATTCCGTTAGCTTAGCACACGATTGTTTAAGTATGTTGCTATTGCTTTCTTCATGACTTATACATGTTCCTATGACTATGAGATTATGCAACTCCCGTTTACCGGAGGAACACTTTGTGTGCTACCAAACATCACAACGTAACTGGGTGATTATAAAGGTGCTCTACAGGTGTCTCCGAAGGTACTTGTTGGGTTGGCGTATTTCGAGATTAGGATTTGTCACTCCGATTGTCGGAGAGGTATCTCTGGGCCCTCTCGGTAATGCACATCACTTAAGCCTTGCAAGCATTGAAACTAATGAGTTAGTTGCGGGATGATGTATTACGGAACGAGTAAAGAGACTTGCTGGTAACGAGATTGAACTAGGTATTGAGATACCGACGATCGAATCTCAGGCAAGTAACATACCAATGACAAAGGGAACAACGTATGTTGTTATGCGGTCTGACTGATAAAGATCTTCGTAGAATATGTAGGAGCCAATATGAGCATCCAGGTTCCGCTATTGGTTATTGACCGGAGACGTGTCTCGGTCATGTCTACATAGTTCTCGAACCCGTAGGGTCCGCACGCTTAACGCTACGATGACAGTTATATTATGAGTTTTATGTTTTCATGTACTGAAGGTTGTTCGGAGTCCCGGATGTGATCACGGACATGACGAGGAGTCTCAAAATGGTCGAGACATGAAGATTAATATATTGGAAGCCTATGCTTGGATATTGGAAATGTTCCGGGTGAAATCGGGATTTTACCGGAGTACCGGGAGGTTACCGGAACCCCCCGGGGGCTTCCTACATGGGCCTTAGTGGAAAAGGAGGGGAGCAAGGGAAGTGTGGG
>NC_041388.1:637915927-637954273 GCF_002162155.2 Triticum dicoccoides | reverse complement strand
AGCCCCCCTCTTTCCTTCTTCCCCCCTCCCAAGTCCTAATCCAACTAGGAAAAGGGGGGAGTCCTACTCCCAATGGGAGTAGGACTCCTCCGGCGCGCCTCTCCCCTTGGCCGGCCGCACCCCCCTTGCTCATTTGTATACAGGGTCAGGGGGGCACCTCTAGACACACAAGTTGATCAAGTTGATCGTCTCTTAGCCGTGTGCGGTGCACCCCTCCACCATAGTCCACCTCGATAATACTGTAGCGGTGCTTAGGCGAAGCCCTGCGTCTATAGAACATCAACATCGTCACCACGCTGCCGTGCTGACGAAACTCTCCCTCAACACTCGGCTGGATCGAAGTTAGAGGGACGTCATCGGGCTGAATGTGTGCTGAACTCAGAGGTGTCGTGTGTTCGGTACCTGATCGGTCGGATCGTGAAGACGTACGACTACATCAACCGCGTTGTGCTAACGCTTCCGCTTTCGGTCTACGAGGGTACGTGGACAACACTCTCCCCTCTCATTGCTATGCATCACCATGATCTTGCGTGTGCGTAGGAAAATTTTGAAATTACTACGTTCCCCAACACAATGCTACTATCCTTTTTCCACACTTGTGCTTCAAAGTAGCACCATCTTCATGATAGAGAGTCTCTTATTTTGTCACTTTCATATACTAGTGGGAATTTTTGTTATAGAACTTGGCTTGTATATTCCAATAATGGGCCTCCTCAAAATGCCCTAGGTCTTCATGAGCAAGCAAGTTGGATGCACACCCACTTAGTTTTTTTGTTGAGCTTTCATACATTTATAGCTCTAGTTCATTCGTTGCATGGCAATCCCTACTCACTCACATTGATATCTATTGATGGGCATCTCCATAGCCCATTAATACGCCTAGTTGATGTGAGACCATCTTCCTCCATTTTGTCTTCTCCACAACCACCACTCTATTCCACATATTGTGCTATGTCCATGGCTCACGCTCATGTATTGCGTGAAAGTTGAAAAAGTTTGAGAGTACTAAAGTATGAAACAATTGCTTGGCTTGTCATCGAGGTTGTGCATGATCTGAATATTTTGTGTGATGAAGATGGAGCATAGCCAAACTATATGATTTTGTAGGGATGAACCTTCTTTGGCCATGTTATTTTGAGAAGACATGATTACTTTGTTAGTATGCTTGAAGTATTATTATTTTTATGTCAATATTAAACTTTTGTCTTGAATCTTTTGGATCTAAAAATTCATGCCACAATAAATAAAATTACATTGATAATTATGTTAGGTAGCATTCCACATAAAAAATTCTATAATTATCATTTACCTACTCGAGGACGAGCAGGAATTAAGCTTGGGGATGCTTGATACGTCTCCAATGTATCTATAATTTTTTATTGTTCCATGCTATTATATTATCTGTTTTGGATGTTTAATGGGCTTTAATATGCTCTTTTATATTATTTTTGGGACTAACCTATTAACCAGAGGCCCAGTGCCAGTTTCTGTTTTAGAGTTTCGCAGAAAAGGAATACCAAAGGGAGTCCAAACGGAATGAAACCTTCGCGATGATCTTTCTTGGACCGAAAGCAATCCAGAAGACTTGGAGTCGAAGTCTGGAACTCCACGAGGCGGCCACGAGGCAGGAGGGCACGCCCCCCATCCTCGTGGGCCCCTTGTAGCTCCACCGACGTACTTCCTTTGCCTATATATATACTCTTATACCCTAGATCGATCGCAGAGAGCCACAAAAACACCTTTCCACTGCCGCAACCTTCTGTACCCGTGAGATCCCATCTTGGGACCTCTTCCGGTGATCTGCCGGAGGGGGTTTGATCACGGAGGGCTTCTACATCAACACCATTGCCTCTCCGATGAAGCTTGACTGGTTTACCACAGACCTTTGGATCCATAGTTATTAGCTAGATGGCTTCTTCTCTCTCTTTGATTATCAATACAAAGTTCTCCTCGATGTTCTTGGAGATCTATTCGATGTAATAATCTTTTGCGGTGTGTTTGTCGAGATCCGATGAATTGTGGGTTTATGAACAAGATTATTTATGAATATTATTTGGTTCATCTCTGAATTCTTATATGCATGATTTGATATCTTTGCAAGTCTCTTCGAATTATCGGTTTAGTTTGGCCTACTAGATTGATCTTTCTTGCAATGGGAGAAGTGCTTAGCTTTGGGTTCAATCTTGTGGTGTCCTTTCTGAGTGACAGTAGGGGCAGCAAGGCATGTATTGTATTGTTGCCATCAAGGATAAAAAGATAGGGTTTATATCACATTGTTTGAGTTTATCCCTCTACGTCATGTCATCTTGCTTAATGTGTTACTCTGTTCTTATGAACTTAATACTCTAGATGCATGCTGGATAGTGGTCGATGTGTGGAGTAATAGTAGTAGATGCAGAATCGTTTTGATCTACTTGACATGGACGTGATGCCTATATTCATGATCATTGCCTTAGGTATCTTCATAACTATGCACTTTTCTATCAATTGCTCGGCAGTAATTTGTTCACCCACCGTAATACATGCTATTTTGAGAGAAGCTACTAGTGAAACGTATGGCCCCTAGGTCTCTTTATTGTTATATTGCATCTCTTTTATTTACACCGCATCTCGTTTACTATTTTGCAATCTTTACTTTCCGATCTATACAACAAAAATACCAAAAATATTTACTTTACTATCTTTATTAGATCTCACTTTTGCGAGTGACCGTGAAAGGATTGACAACCCCTTTATCGCGTTGGTTTCAAGGTTCTTGATTGTTTGTGCATGTACTAGGTGACTTGTGCGTTGTCTCCTACTAGATTGATACCTTGGTTCTCAAAACTGAGAGAAATACTTATGCTACTTTGCTGCATCACCCTTTCCTCTTCAAGGGAAAACCAACACATGCTCAAGAGGTAGCAATGATGTGATCCACGGAGGGCTTCACCTAAGCACTACGAAAATATGACCGAGGTGGTAAACTATGGATAGGGGCACCACACACGGCTAACACAATTGATGTTGTGCCTTTGGGGTGCCCTTTGCCCACGTATATAAAGGAGGGGGGAAGGAGGAGGCCGGCCAAGGGGGAGGCGCGCCAAGGGGGGAAGTCCTACTAGGACTCTAAACCTAGTAGGATTCAGCCCCCTTTCCTTCCAACGGAGAGGGGGGAGGGGAAAGGAGTGAGAGGGAGAAGGAAAGAGGGGGGGCGCACCCCCTCCCCTTGTCCAATTCGGATTGGGGCAAGGGGGGCACACCCCACCTTCTGTGGCCTGCCTCCTCTCCTCCACTATGGCCCATTAGGCCCAATAACTTTCCCGGGGGTTCCGGTAACCTCCCGGTACTCTGAAAAATCCTCGATCTTCTTCGGAACCATTCCGGTGTCCATATATAACCTTCCAATATATCAATCTTTACCTCTCGACCATTTTGAGACTCCTCGTCATGTCCGCGATCTCATCCGGTACTCCGAACAAACTTCGGTCATCAAAAACACATAACCATAATACAAATCGTCATCGTACGTTAAGCGTGCGGACCCTACGGGTTCGAGAACTATGTAGACATGACCGAGACCCATCTCTGGACTATAACCACTAGCGGAACCTGGATGCTCATATTGGCTCCTCCATATTCTACAAAGATCTTTATCGGTCAAACCGCATAACAACATACGTCATTCCCTTTGTCATCGGTATGTTACTTGCCCGAGATTCGATCGTTGGTATCATCATACCTAGTTCAATCTCATTACAGGCAAGTCTCTTTACTCATTATGTAATGCATCATCCCACAACTAACTCATTAGTCATATTGCTTGCAAGGCTTGTAGTGATGTGCATTACCGAGAGGGCCCAGAGATACCTTTCCGATACACGGAGTGAAAAATCCTAATATCGATCTATGCCAACTCAACAAACACCTTCCAGACACCTGTAGAGCATCTTTATAATCACCTAATTACATTGTGACGTTTGATAGCACACAAGGTGTTCCTGCGGTATTTGGGAGTTGCATAATCTCATAGTCAGGGGAATATGTATAAGTCATGAAGAAAGCAATAGCAATAAAACTAGACGATCGTAATGCTAAGCTAACGGATGAGTCTTGTCCATCACATCATTCTCCTAATGATGTGATCCCGTTTATCAAATGACAACACATGTCTATGGTTAGGAAACTTAACCATCTTTGATTAACGAGCTAGTCTAGTAGAGGCTTATTAGGGACATTGTGTTTTGTCTATGTATCACATGTATCAAGTTTCCGGTTAATACAATTCTAGTATGAATAATAAACATTTATCATGATATAAGGAAATATAAATAACAACTTTATTATTGCCTCTATGACATATTTTCTTCAGAAATAAAGGTCTCCACGCCTAGCCCCCATTCTGGTGATGCGTATAGCATCATCGGTGGGCATGTGAAGGTGTGTCTCCGGCGGATCTGTCTTTGGTGGATTTGCTCGGATCTATTCGTCATTTGTCTTTGTTCATGTGTTTTCAGGTTGGATCCTTTTGATCTACACTCTTCATCTGCGGTGGTTGTTGTTTTGGTGCGTTGGTTCTACTAGGTGATACCCCGCGCGTTGCTGCGGGCCTGAAATGCATAGATTCATATTCATAGAATTAGAGACAAAACATTGTAGAATATTGAGCAACGGTATATAAATAAAAGTATATTCTAGGTGCCTCCTGGATTGCTGCAGACGCAAAATGAATCCCACAAATAAGCCTCATATACATAGGAAACGACACTAAGAATCCAGTTAAACAAAGTGGTTGAAATACTCGTGAAATGTGTCTCGTTGATACAGCTCCTGATCCTTGGAACTTCAGATCAAAACTCATTCTCGTCAATTGAAAGTTTTCAGTTATCTATAAAGAAAATAAAATTTGGTTAGAAACTTGGAGTTGATACAACTAATGACAATAATTAAAAGCACAAAATAAACCATATGTATAAGACCTACTTCCTCCATCTGAAATTAATTGACGCTCAAACTAATGTATCTACATGTATTCCAGTCCTGATCCCTATGCACTCTAGGTGAAATATCATCCTTGTCATTGTGAAAGTTTTCTTTATAAAGTTCATTTAGAAAATTGGAATCGACATAGCTAATCACAACAATTAACTTGGAAACTGCACTAACCAAAAAATGATTGTGTTTAAGTTTGCAAATGCATATTTTCACACCACGTGGAATTGACTTAATAACAACAATCATGCATATATTATATGTAAGTATTATCACAAAACTAAGTAAAAGTAACTGAACCGTGTTTCAGCTGCGAAGCACGACGTTTCCTAAAGCATCGAGTAGTTACATTTAACACCAAAATTGCACATAGAATCTCCAACAAATCAGTAAGAAAAAGTCTTAATTCAGTCATGGGGTCTCATAAACAAATAATGAATGGGTAGCCATGTTGACTGCATGGACTGCTTGCAAAATAATCCTCTGCTACAAAATTCAGAGACATATATTAGCAAATAGCAATGAACCACTTGTGTAAGCCAAATGTTTACAAAGGCACACTGTATAATCTAAATTATTTATGCTGCCTTAGGTCCACGTGAAAGAGCATCTCCATTGCTGAAAACGCATGAGAAATTCAGAGACACATATTAGTAATCAAAATCAGATGTCTAGTCTAAACTGATATCTGCTACGTACCTTTTGTCCAAGTGAAAGAGCATCTCCATGAAATCCATGTGGGCATGAGGGAGCACACGGAGCTGATAGTCTGGACACGAGAGTATCTGATGCATGTGAAGCGGATGAACACATATTGCAGCCTGCAAAGTAGGGACTGGGAAGTGACCGGAAAGGTAGAATCAGAACAACCGACCACACAGAAACAGTTCAATGATGTTACTCGAATGTAAGCGCGGAGGTGCTGACCTAATAAGCTGATGTGCTAGTCCCAATGGTGGAGTCTGTTGAAGTCTTGTTTGATTGAGTCGGATTCCCCACCTCTAATTGCCGCCGATGGCGGTCGTGGGAGCATAGCGACGACGTGAGGATGCCTCAACGGGTGTGCGCTGTTCGACGATCTGGGTTTCTGTGTGTTCAGCAATGGCGGCAGCCCGTCCCTGTCTTCCCCCAATCAGAGAGGCATCGGATGTGATGTGAGGCTAGGCAGACCAGCTGGCGTGCGGGAGATGGTCCAGAGCAGAGCAACGGCTTGCACAACGGCGTGTCTTCCTCGACGATGTGGGTGTTTGGCAACGGAACCACGTCCCGAACCGCGCCCAGGGTTGCATCGGAAAGAGGCAAACGCGCGATTGTGTGGGAGGATCTAGCACACACAGGTTTGTAGATGCGAGGTGCGGGGGCGGTGGCGCACAATTTAATGTAGCTTTTTCTTCCGGTAACGGAGGGCAAGGTAATGAGGGCGATCAACGCTGCGGTTTCATGTGCAATTGCGCCCGGAAGAGCTTCGGTCGAGGCAGCGGAAGAGATAGCGGCGGCGATGAGAGTCACGACGGAGAAGATGACTGTCAGGTTTTTTTTTTGAGACAAAGATGACTGTCAGGTGTCAGCCAAATAGTGCCGCAGCTGAAGCCCATGGGCTGTATGGGCTATACAACCCACATACCAAATATTGAACCGGGCCATGTGTCCATGTGTAAGGTAGCGCACCAGCGCTACTCGACTCAGGCAGCCCATGTGAAGTGGCTTCGTACAACCCAAGCGCTGGAAGCCGATACGGGAACGCAGCGAGCGTTAGTGTAGACATCTGATTGCGTTCATAGTTGATCCAATGGCTAATAATAATTCGGGTGATGTGGCTGCGCGAGAAGCCAGGAAAATCAGCTAGTGGGGGGCTTCTATTTAGATATAGAAGATTAGACCTTAGCACGACGACTTTTTGATTGTCTACTATAACAAGGTTTGCCCGCCTCCGGCGAGGGAGAGGCGATTACAGCGACGCGTCTTTGTCTCGCTTTAGTGCTTGTAGTCATCAGTAGATAGTCTGGATCTGGATGTAATTTTTATTATTTGCAGTATTCGTTGTACTACCATGATTGAAGATGAATAGATTGAAAGTTTTTCTAAAAAAAAAAGAAAAAAGAGAATTCTGTACTTTTCTCTATTTTTCTTGAATTGGCCTTCTCCCCTATTTTTGTATGGTGCTAACACAATCTTAGTTCATCTTCACAATTTATGTCGGAACAATACTAAAAATTCATAATTAACAGAGAAAAAATGTGTACCTCGAAAAAAGACTGTGAGGAGGCTGCATGTAAGGGCATGTACAATGGTGGCATATAGATACATATGCCCATGACAAAAAGTAATTTGAGACATCTACATTTATTTTTTCTCCCCAATGCAAGCTACCACTAGTGGATCTCATTAAAAAATAAAAAATAAAGACTTTAGTACACATGCATCTCTACTTCTCATTCCAACCTTTTTAGTTTCTGTCACTGGATCACACTTTTTCTCTTCAAGCACCCGCCTTCTAAAAAAGATCTCGCTTCCCTATCCAAACCTACTTTACATCATATCCAATTCTAAATGGCATGCGAGGCATCACCTTAAGGCTATGCATTGTACATGCCCTAAATGGGCTTAGTTGCGCAACTAACGAGGGAGCCTTTTAGGCCTATGCGGAGGGAGGCAGGCTGGGCTACCCGTGGTCGTCCCCTTCCTGCCGCCGCCGCCGCCGCCCATGGCTCTCCGCCGCGCCATCGGATCCCTTGTCGTTCGTTCCCAGGCCTACTACCTGCGCCACGCCGCCGCCTCACCCCCGCCGTCCTTCAGCCGCCCGATCATCCCCTACCGGTCCTTCGCCGCTCCGCCTCAGCACGTATACCCCCTCCCTCTAGTGCCCCAGGCCAGCTTTCCTTCTTCTTACCATCCGTGTTGTGCTCGACAGGTCAAGAAGGTCACGAAGGACGATGACGACGATGCCGGCCCCAGGATCAACAACGACATCACCGCTCCCTTCCTCAGGCTCGTCACCGATGAAGGTAGGGAAGGGACGATGCACCCACTCACTCACTCACAACTCCCCTTCTCCGTTCACCATTCAGGTGATGGACATGGCCTGTTTCAGTTTTGCAGGGCATAGTGTTGTCCCCAGGCATGAGGCTCTTCAGCTCGCTGCCAGGATGGGCTTGGACTTGGTTGAGGTACACTACTCCATACTGCATTTTTCTTCTTCATCTTCAATTGTTTGTGTCCTGGTGTTGGTGTTTTCTTACTGTTCAATCAAGTCTTGCATTTTCATTTCTCACGGTTATCTTTTCGTCGGTGCAGGTCCACAGAAAAACAGACCCTCCTGTTTGCAAGATCATGGACTTTCACAAAGAGAAGTATAACAAAGATGTCAAGGAGAAAGAACGCTTAAAAACCAAGGTGTGTGTGATAAATCCTCGTTGAATCAGTCGTCCCATCAACACTGCAGTTGAGTTGAAATGTTTAGAAAGGAGCCATGTTCGTAATTGTTTAAGATCATTGGACTAAACTATCAGTTCCTTGATCCGTGGTAAGGAAACCGTTTTTTAGATACAGTCAATCTCAGCTACAGAAACTGTCATTTGCTTTAACCAGATGCTGTTGCTTTTTTAAAAGACACAAATAACTCTTTGATCTCTACAAAAACAACGGCATCTGGTTAAGAGCTATAGACATCTTATGTACTCCCTCCGTGCCTAAATATAAGATGTTTTGACATCTTATATTTAGGCACGGAGGGAGTACTCCTTAGTAGAATATATAGAAGATGTTCTTTGTAGGGGCATCTGCTACTGTTGAGTCTGTTGTTGAGTGGAAATGGCCAGAATTGCATTTCTTTACTATTTGTCGTACTAGAGCACATTCGTGGTTACTGTGCTGTGTGTTGGGTTGGCTAGGGGATATGTACTAATTCTAGTAAGATTTTACTGTTGCTTCATAAAAAAATTGATTTCGATTAACTGCTGTGTCCAGACTAGAAATGTGTAAATGCTTTTGAAAAGTACTGCAATGCTAAATGTAGCCTTAAAAACAGAGCAAGGGAAATGTTAATCACTTATACCTCCTTGCATGTTTATATTACCTCTGCATAAATCATAATAATGAGCACCTTCAATGTTCTGCAGTCTGCTATTGTCTTGCGTGGTGGAGATAACAAAGAAGTGCGGTTTAAGGCGAAAACAGTAAGTTTTCTTAATGTTGTAGTTCTTTTGTTAATTGCAGGCTGCATGATTTTTTATTCTTATACGGAATGCATGATTGATTAGTATTTGAAGTGAAAACAGTTTTTTTTTGCTTGTTCTATTTTGGTCCTTGCTGTTTGGCAGTAATAGTGAATATTCTATCATAACTTTTTTGTTCAGATGTGGAATGCATGCTTGATTGCTACCTTTTAGCTGGAGTAATAGCTTGATTGTACTGCTACATGCTTCTTTTGCTGTTTGTTTGGACCTATACCTAGTTGAACTCACTCATTGAGCTGGTGTCACATAAGGTTGTTGAGGAACATAAACTACTGTTTGCAGGAAATTAAAGACTTGAAGGTGAAAGCAGATGCAATTACCAGACTAATGGAGCGTGGTTACAGGGTGAAGGTAAGAGTGCTCATGTACTTTTTAGTTCTTATTTTGTATGATTTTGCAAATATTTGGTGACAACCCAAGGAACTGTATCACATGGAATTGTCAATAAACCTTATTTGTATTTTTTTTCCTGTTTAACCATTATTTTATAATAATGTTTACTGGGCAATCCCCAAGGAAACTTTATAACTGTAGAAAGGGAAACCAAATAGTGTGATATGATCAGGGGCCTTTTGTGGATCTGGAACTGTTGATTGTGAAAGCTGTTGTGACATGTAGGAGCGTAACATAGCTGAAGCGTAGTATACTGTTAAGTACATTGATCTCCCTGTATCGATGTTTGACACTGCAGAAGATGATCTGTGCTAAAGGTGTGTGTGGAGTTTAGTTTTTGTTGCAGAGTCTTACATCATATGTTGAGTCTAGATCGATCCCTAACTGAAGTTGTACATGCTGGTGGTCATATTGATGTTATAATTGGATCTTGATGATATGGCTTGTATGTGACGGCAGTATGTGTACAGTCTCTATTTCTACCTATATAATGATAATGGGCATGAAGTAGTTTATTATTCAGGAGGAACTTTCTGTTTTCTCCTTGCCTTAGGAGAACCCCAGCTGTCTCATATCTTGTTTGAGTGATAATTCTATCTGTTGGATCTAAACTGTGGATGGAGAATCACAGTAACATGTTTTCTCTTTATCTTCACTTGAAGCAATAATTGCCTGACGGACTTTGCCTTTATTTTTACCTAAGATGACAGTATTTAGCAGTGTCTTTGAAACTGCTAACCAGCATGCATATATCGGATACCAGCTTGAACTGGATTTTCGTTTACAGCCTATTTATTTTGGACTTCATAGCTATATATTGGATTTGTGGATGTTCACATGTATATGTTTCTCTTAAATTCTCAGGCACAAACTGTGAAAAACTTAACGATGCTTCTGTTTGTCAGTGCATGGCAATGCCCGCAGGTAATGAAGCAGAAGATTTAGGCGGACCGCTATCTCGGCTGTTAGGACTTGTGAGTACTTTGTTCTGTATTGTCCCCTTCAGTTTAAGAATTGCCCTCCATGAAAGTTCATCTCTTTCTACAATTTCACCAATTGAACAGATACAAGATGTCTGTATTGTGGAAAGTGGGCCACATTTGGACTCCAAGCATGCATATGTTATTGTCAGGCATGTGAAGTTTGCA
This sequence comes from Triticum dicoccoides, assembly GCF_002162155.2. Classification (NCBI taxonomy): domain Eukaryota; kingdom Viridiplantae; phylum Streptophyta; class Magnoliopsida; order Poales; family Poaceae; genus Triticum; species Triticum dicoccoides. The sequence continues at coordinate 637,943,526 of NC_041388.1, read as the reverse complement.
ACCAAGAAAGGCGGAAACAAAGCTAGCAAGGCCATGGAAGACGCAGGCAAAGGCACCCCCCACAACACTGCCTCTGAATCACCAGCCACTGCTACTGATAGTGGGGACAAGACAAGTGAACATGGTTTGGAAGTTGGGGATGTTGGCAAAACGCCAGCCTATCTCTCTCGTGAATCTGTGGTGCAAAAAGAAAGGCAAGATAGAGGCGTTGGAGGCAGGAAACGCGATAACATGGACAACATGAGTGCTGTAGGAAACAGGATTAACCGTGGTCAGGGGGGATCACAATCATCCGATCGTGGACTCGGTTGTAGGAGTGGAAATTCTCACATGGAAAAGCGAGAGAAGACTAATCAGGATATGGCACCTGAGCAAACCAACAGGTATGCCAGCCGTAGACAGCAGATGGGAGGCGACAACCAAGGCAGACCCCTGCAGGACCCGAGAAGAAATGAAAATGAAGGTCGCCACCGGTTCAACGACAATCAAAGGCCTTTTGAACAGCCTAGCCCGCTATCGCCAAGGTTCAGCCAAGGCAGACCCCCACAGGACCCGAGAAGAAATGAAAATGAAGCCCGCCACTGGTTCAACGACAACCAGAGGCCTTTGGAACAGCCTAGCCCGCCATCGCCAAGGTTGAGCCAAGGACGACCCCCACAGGACCCGAGAAGAAACGAGAGAGGAAGCCATGTCCCATCGAATAACAACCAGCCGCGACGACTCCAACAATCGAATCAGAACAGTGGACCATTAGCAGGCCGGGACGCAGGGAGTCCGACTCCGACAGCCAGGAGTTTGGGCGTCCTCAGCAGCCGAACGCCAGCCACAACATCCGAGCCGAAGAAGGCAGATGGCGTGTCCGCTGCTGGTAAACCTTCTGACCCCGGTCCGTCCAAAAGCTTTGGAATATTTAGTACTCCCTGAAAGTGATTCCAGTGATAAAAAAAAGGTCGTGAAAAAAGACGAGTAAGTTCTGTGGCGAAGTTTGCAGAGCAAATATTATTCCGCTTGTGGGGGTGGAGTTCTCCGTGGCGTCTATTGAGAATGTTTGTGATTGCTGCTTCAACAAGGCCTGTTTATGAGCAGCAAGTGGCTGTTTTTGGCCACCATTTTTGTCGTTATTATTTATTTGTTTCGAATAATCCTTAATTATCCCCATCATCGATCCTTTGCATAAAAAAGAACATTGGACATGAGCCCATGCATACATGTAATGTGGTGTGTGTCAGCTCATTTTGACGGGAAAAAAATCCAAGATTTATTGAATCTGTCTGGCATGTGCTCAGGTACAAGTCCGGTTCATGGCACTCACTACTTACACCAACGAACATGCGGGTCACTTCTTTGGGGCATCACATAAAAATGCAAGCAGGCAGCAGGTAGAAGGGATTAAGCTACATTCTCAGCTCTGATTTTCTTCCTCTCTTATTTCTTTGTTAGATCCTCTGATCGGTTAGCCTAGATCAAGGCCATGGCAGGACGGTGACAGCGGTGTGGGTGTGGGTGTGTGTGTGTGGTGGCGGCTGCGGTGGCAGAGAGAGGGAGAGTTGGTGATGGAGCTTCCCGTGAGCACCGCGCTAACCCTAGATCGGTAGGGAGTATCAGTGGGGTTTGTGGCAGCGGCAACCCTCGTATCCCGTGCCCCGGCCCCCACCTCTGTTTATATAGCACGGGTCACAGGGGCACACTACCCATGGTTTGGTTGGGCGCCCCCGATCAGGGCGCGATGCAAGGGCCCGTTCGACCCGTTGGGCTCGAACGGGAGAGAGATCAACCTAACATTCTCCCTTTTATCTCAACTTTACTTTTAACCTTATGTTTTCTAGTTTATTTGTTTCATCACATATTGGTACATAGAGCATGTTTCATCGTCACATCTTAATTATTGATAGAATCATACAGCTACAACATACGTTTTGTGCAGAAACAAATTCTGTTCCTTTTGGGCCTCTCATGATCCAGGAATCATAAAGCATATCCTTTGTCCTTATATGCTCGAGACTTATAGTTTGATCCTGAATTTTATCTTTCACAACATAATACCTTATCTCTATTGTTTTGGCAGCATTACTCGACTTGTTGTTGTGAGCATAGAATACTGCGGGTTGTTGTCACAGTACATCTTTAGTGGTTTTTAAATACAATTTACCACTTTCAAGTCGGGTATAAATTTCTTTAGCCATATGGCCTGTCCCGTGGCCTCGAAGCATGCTATAAATTCTACATACATCGTGGATGATGCAACCTGTTATTTTTATTTTTATTTATGCGTGTGGAGATAAGAGATAGAGGGCCGTACACCTGTAGAGGGACCTGTCGGCCGTGCATACACAGGAGGTATTGGCATAGTGCTAAAATCTTCTTGTTCGGATGGTTGAGAAGAGGAGGTGTGTCCTGTGGCAGATACACCGATTGATCGAGACGCCTCAAGGTCACCAGAGGGAGAAATAGTGATAGCAACGCTTACAAGGAATGCTGAGATAAGTTGGGAAGAAGGCAAAGATACTGGCAACTGCCATCTTGAAACACACAGGGAGCAAGCGCATCGGCGGGTCCTAGATGGTGCACCCAATGTAGAATCGACCCGAGGGTTGAGCCCTAGGTAGGGTTGCTCATGGTGGAATTGTCCCCCATGGAAACAATGACATATCGGATGAAAGGCGCGGGGTGGATACGTGAGGGAGCTAGGAGGTGAGGAGGAAGGTTGCTGCTACCATGAAGGGGAGCAGAACTGGGGGAATGAGGTGGGGTTGGGTTGATGCTGCTTCGCGAGAAAGGGCAGAAGCTGCTTTCTTTTCTCGCGTCGGCATAACATGAATCGAAGACGGCACGAACGCGGCCAAATAGCGGTTGGATGATACGCACCAGACCAATTTTTGACCAAAGCGAGAAGGTTGGTTCGAATGGCTGTTATGCAGGACCCGTGACTCGACTTGATGCTTACAGATAGGCCCGCTTGTTAGAGTTGTGTCGAATATTATTGCACAAGTTAGGTTACAGTTGGACTTAGAGTCGTACTGTGTGTAGACAGGGTAGGAGTTGTGTCCTAATAGGACACTTGTATCCTAGGCCTCTCATATATAGCGGGATAGACACACGATGTAACCTATGCCAACATAGTAGCACGGGCACGCGGGGGACCCGGCGGCGTGTGCCGGCGCCCGGGCGGCCGGGGTGCGGTATTGTGACGGTGTCATGGGGAGGAGCGCCCGTAGTCATTGCCCCGGGGATGTAGCCATATCGGTGAACCTCGTTAACAAATCTCGGTATTGTGCTCGTGCGGTTGCTTGGTCCTCGGTAGATCAACAGAGTGCCTCGGATTTATTCTAACAAGTGGTATCATGAGCAAGGTTCGATTTGAGGCCGTGGTTTGATCTAGAGGAGGTGTGCTGATTTCGTATGGTTCGCGTGGAAGCAGAGAGAAGCCAAGATCGCGTTCAGAGGCGATGGGTTTGACGCTGCGCGCGGTGTGCCTGCGGTGATATTGGCATGGTGAAGCAATTGGGAGCGGTGACACTTCTCGGCGGATTGAACTAGACGGTTTGCATGATGAGACCGATTGGAGGCAGCAGCCGGACGTTTTGGCGGTGCACGTGCAGTCGATCGGCTCGATCGGCTGTGTGGCGGCTGTGCCAGGCATCGAGCGGCAAGAACCCTAGCGCTAGCAGGCGAGCATAGCCAGCGATGAGAGCAACACAGGCTGCGAGAGCGCGGTGCAAGGGCCGAATCCCAGCCAGAATTGGGCCGGCCCAAGCTGGAGCTATGGCCCTGTGGGTCGTTTGGGGGATGCAGTGTGCTGTGGTGTGAGGCCCATGCGGGGCTGATGGGAGTCACTCAAGCTGGCGGGGCTGATAGATGCGTGTCACCGTGTGGAAGTAGGTTGTGAGCTAATTGATCGGGAGCAAGGTTTGTTGGTCTGACGAGAGGCAATGGATCGAGGATTTGTTTAAAGGAAAAAAGAGGCACGAGTGTGTTAAGCTTCACATGATATGAGTGTGTGTTTGTGTACGTAGGCAACTAGGAGATGGATTCAGATCTTTGCTGCTAAGGGTACATGGAGAAGCACAAGCAAATAGTGACAGAAAATAATAATTATGCAAAGTATTCTTCAGGTCAGGTTTGCATGGAAGTTTTTCTATCAAGATTTGCTGAGAGGGCTCAGAGTATGTGGAGGAGAACAGTGTGTCGTGACAGGGATCATGCCTACACAGGGCGTCAAGGCAATGCACAGATATGTGAGGCGGACACGACGCAGGGTGGAGCATGTTTGCAGTCGGATAATTTCGGCTGGGTCGGACTGGACAGTCTGATGGACCGACGGGGATGTCGGTCAAAGCAGAAGACGGCCGTGATTTCAGCAACGACGACATAAGAGCGTGATGCTGATGGTGGCCGACTTCTGGGCGTGGAAACGCGTGGTGCAGGTCTGAGGGCTTGTGCGGCTTCGGCGGACTATGACGCGGGGTTGATTCAAGGCAGTGTACACATGAGAGCTTGAAGTCAACAGGGCGCGGGGGTGGCATGTACAACCACCATGGAGTCATGTTGAAGGTGGAGTTGGAGTCTGATGGGTGACTTCACTCTGAGCTGATGGAGGGGCTATGGCGTAAGTTAACGGAGAGTCGAAGCCTATTTCAGCGGGATAGCGAGAGACACGTGGATCGGACTGGGTACCAGTGGTCTGATGGAGACGTGATACTCGGCATCGGTCGGTAATGATTGGTGGTTCTCTGCAGTAGGGGTTGAGGCAGTGTGGGGCTAGCTACCCGGGAGACTCGACCAGGACAGCAGAGGCTCAGCGCGGTGATAGCGGCGAGGCGTGCGGTAAGCACGGGACACAGCGACAGACCAAGGCACTGGTGGTCAGACATGTGTTCAGACAAAGTGTGCAAGGGTGCTGAAGCAGTGTTGATGAGTACCGGATTCAAGTTGGTGACTGGGTCTATCGGTGCTAGTTGATGGACAGGAGTTGACCATGAAAGAATCTGAGAAAGTGGCGGAAAGTCTGAAATTGTCAAAAGCTGAGAGTGTACATGGCCGTATATTCTGTGGTGTTCAGTGCACATGGCAAAGTGCGGATGACAAATACAGAAGGAGGCGGAGTGCTATAGCTGTGGGACATGCCAGAGACTATCCGGAAAAGGGGTGAGACAACTGTGAATTTGACTCAGGGTGACCCAGGGCGACGGTGAAATTCCTTCAAGTTTCAGACAAGCAGTCAAGAAAGAGCGGTGACGTTGAGTTCAGGTAACTCTTATATGTGGCGTCCAATATGTGAATTGTTCATTTTCATGCAGACAGTGGTCGATGTGTGATGGCGTTGAACGGATTCTCCGGAAGTTGGAAGCACAAGGTAGAGTAATGAGGAACTTAATTTTGCTCGAGTGTTGACTGTGAAGAAGACAAGAAGGGACTACAGTTGCAGGTGGAGTCACATGGAGTCTGGGAGTAGCAGCGGTGCTCATGGCGTATCTCAAGTTCAATGTACATGGAGGTTCGATGCACGGACGAATTCAAGATGGTGGAGAATATTCGCCAAGGTGGAGTTTGTTAGAGTTGTGTCGAATATTATTGTACAAGTTAGGTTACAGTTGAACTTGGAGTCGTACTGTGTGTAGACAGGGTAGGAGTTGTGTCCTAATAGGACACTTGTATCCTAGGCCTCTCATATATAGCGGGGTAGACACACGATGTAACCTATGCCAACATAATAGCACGGGCACGCGGGGGAGCCGGCGGCGTGTGCCGGCGCCCGGGCGGCCGGGGTGCAGTATTGTGACGGTGTCATGGGGAGGAGCGCCCGTAGTCATTGCCCCGAGGATGTAGCCATATCGGTGAACCTCGTTAACAAATCTCGGTGTTGTGCTCGTGCGGTTTCTTGGTCCTCGGTAGATCAACAGAGTGCCTCGGATTTATTCTAACACCGCTTCCAGAAAAATCACCGAACCTCTTCTAGGGGACGATGCTTCGGGGCTTTAAGGCACCTACCTTTATGTCTATAACATGTGGGCCCAACAGGTGGCTGGCCCACATGTCAGTGACCCAAAGACAGGTTCCTTTAAGGCACCGAAGCGGTGTCCTCTCCTAGGCCTCTATTCCTATTCCTAGGGAGCTTTGTTTTAGGCAACCTAGGAGCTTAGTAACTACTATAAGGATATCCTCATGTGACCGTCAGACCGTGCATGGCAAGTGTGGAAGGCCCTTGGGCTCAAACATGTTATTGAGAGGGCTGCAGTATCATAACATGATATCCTCATAGCTTGAGCCTCTCCATGGCATATCTATCTGCAGCCAATCGTCCCTAACATATTTCTTGTGTGGGATAGACCATGACCTTCAGAATACCGAGTATGCTGACATACAAGTTCTTCTTGCTGTGACTAGTTGGTACATCTGGTGAGAATTAATGTAGGCAACACGTTAAAGGGAAAGCAATACAGTGCCGGAAAGAGCTGCTATGTCAATCCATGCTCTGACGGCAAACTATGAAGGAAGCAAGGAGAAGAAGAAATGCATAAAGCGTCATGGATGGCAGCGACCACCGAAGAAAGTAGTGAAGATCAACGTCTGACACTACCAGAATCGTGATTAAGCCTGTGAGCCAACATATATTCCCGTCGGCCCCGCGTAGACTCCCAGTAAAATGTCATTTTACTGTGGGCCAGACACTGACCGACAGGTTTTTTCACCATATTCCTGTAGGTTCTGAGCAGGCGCACAGGAAAAGTATATCCCTGTGCGTCGCGGCCCATAGGAATCGCATTCGGCCCTTCGCGCCCGCGGGCTACCGCTTCGCGCCATCGGGTTTTTATTGCGCGCGCATTTTTTCGGAGAGGCCCGCCCTTTTGTCTATTTTCCTGTGTGTTTGGGCTCACAGAGTTAGGCCCAATACAAAAGGAGAGGGCAAACACGTACAGCCTCCATCCCCAATTCAGTCGTAGTCTCCAGAATCCTCTCGATCCCCAATCCAGTCCTGCGCTTCACCGCTGCCGCCACCATCGTCCGGTCCACAGCCGGAGCCGCCGCCACACCATCCTCCGGTCCACCGCCGCCGCCGCCACACCAGCCTCCGGTCCACCGCCGCCGCCGCCACACCATCCGCAGGTCCACCGCCGTGGCAGCAGCTACACCATCCTCCCATCTACCGTCGCGGCTGCCTCCCCTCCCTGCGGAAGGCCGTCCTTCCGCCTGCATCTTCCTCACCACTTGCGTAGTGCCGGTCTCTGCCTCGCCACCCGCCGGAGCACCAGCATCTGCCCCCCACCAAGCTCCCGTACTTGTCCCCCCATTCAGATTTACACGTCTTCACCTCCGGCTGCCTGTACTCCTCTACTCGCTGCCTCACAAGTCCCCATTCTCCATATCTCTGGTAATATATTACCTTCTTTTCTTAGATCTACGATTTGTTTGCTCTATTTCTTGTGTAGCGTACAAGCTTCGTTGGAACTAATTTAGGCACATCTGATTAGTATACGGTTGATTTGGATAAGTTCAAACACCAATTTTTATGGGTTCCAACGCAAAACTAGTTGTACATGACCATGTACAGTTCTTTGGTGTGCAAGTTGATTTGGACAGATTAGTTTTGGTTGTTCTTAGACGTAAGTTGGAGCTTCTGTAGCAACATCAGTGAACAGCTAGCATGTAGCTTATGTACATGACCATCTAACTGTTCATTTTTTCTAGGTTGTAGCTTCCGTGACACCTACCTGCTATTTATTTATTTATTTAAAGTGAATTTAAGATCTATAAATCCTAGAATAATCTTATCTTTTCATATTCCAGAAACATCAGTGAACAGCTAGGGGAGTTGGCTGGCCACCCTTTTCGACGCCGTAATTTCCCAGCTTGAACAAGTATATTGGTAAGTTATAGCTTTGAGCTCTTAAATTTATGTCTGAAACAATTGTCTTTTTGTGAATTGTTATTTGTGCTGCTGCCCTTTAGTATGCTATTATTTTTCTGAAATAGCCCCATTTCTGTGAATTTTATTTCAGTATGAGTTCTTGGTTAAATAATGGAGAACCGTGATTGGATGTATAGTGGATGGGTGTTTGGTCAAGTCCCTTCTAATATATGGCTTGAAGAAACTGCACGATTTATAGACCGAGCCTTCTCTTCCGTAGCTGAAGGTGGTAAAATTAAGTGTCCATGCGCCAAATGTCGGAATTATTTTCCGCAAGAAAGGCACATTGTAGAGAAACACTTGTATAAACATGGGTATAAGCCAAATTACAAAACCTGGACAGAACATGGTGAGAGTTTTGTAGCTGCTGCTGATGGATCTGTCCCTTTAGTACATCAAGAGGGCTGTAATGAAACTGATCGAATGGACAATATGTTGGTTGATTTAGGTGGTAGCCATCTTCCACCGGTTACTGAGGAGCCAACCTCCTCTGCCAAGGCTTTTTATAGGATGGTCAGTAGTGCCGATGAATTGGTACATGAGAACACAAAACACTCACGTCTTTCTGCTGTAGCTCGTTTACTGGCTATGAAATCACAATACAACATGTCCATTGCACATTTTGATGATACCTTAAAAATAATCCATGAACTTTTGCCTCCTGAATCTAATTTGTCCGAAGACTTCTACCAATCCAAGAAACTCTTAGAAGGTCTTGGGATGCCATATGTCAAAATAGATGTGTGCAAAAATAATTGCATGTTGTATTACAAAGATAACAAACATAAAGAGAAGTGTGACTTTTGTGGCACATCTCATTACGAGGAAGGCCAAAAGAAAATCCCACGTAAAGTTTTGCGGTACCTCCCTCTAAAAGATAGATTGCAAAGGCGTGCTAATGAAGAAAATGCAGAACTCAGGCGTGCTAAGGAGATGCTACAGCAGAAAGTAGATATGCATGGGCAGCTCATAACTGTATGTACAAATTAACGCCCAAATTCTAAACCAATGGATCTCAACTTCTCAATTATCAACTCGAGTAACATTTCTTCCTTTTGCAGGCACTTTTCAAGGAGATAGGAAAAGAGTTGCCAGCGCATATACTACATATACTAAGCCATGGAGCTGTTTCGCAACCAGAAGTAAGTGTATGAGAAACTTGAAGTTATCTATATCATATGGATGAATGTGTGATGTCCACTACTCAACATGAATTTGTGCATTCCTTCTGACCTGTCTACGCTGATGTAGCTGCAATATCAACATTATGTTGCATATGAGATTTTTTTTTTCATGTTTTATATCAAGATATTTGGCTGTTTGCATCTGTGAGCTTGTCTACTCTCATAAGATTCTTTAGCTGTTATGCCCAATTTTTTTTTCATGTTTTATATCAAGATATTTGGAACTTCAAAGTAGCCTGGACATGTAAATGAAAAGAAAATCCATTCTTGGTGCCAAGCATTAATCAAAAAATGGAAATTATTTTGTTCTGTTGTCTCCACTTATTATCCAACAAAGTATTGTGTTTTTATTGTTCTAAATCAGATTAAATAACAATTTGGTTACTTGGGCTTGATTCAGGGGACAAATAACTCGTCTCAAGCCGGCTCACAAGTGGTTGATGGCAACAATGATGTCATGGAGTCGAGCGAGGAGAACGACACCACTGGGAATGTCGGTGATCAGATCGTTGACGCAGCAGCCAACCATGGCGGAAACTGATTGCTCAAACAACATGATAACATCAGACTGTAGGTGGTCTTCATACGCTCTTTTGTGGACTTGTGTATCCAGTATGGTTTAGGAATGAGAACTAACATCTGGTGGTAGTTGCAAGCCGGCGTATTTTGCTAGTATTGTTGTAGTTGGAAGGTCCTTTTGTGGATGGTACCATTGTAGCCTTGTAGTGTACTTTGTTGATCTATATGTATGGAACTAATGATGATATATGAAGTCTGATGTTGTCATATAAATCTATTCTCACATGGTCTCTCTCTGTGAAATAATGTAACATCTGTAGCATCTGGGTTAAGCACATTGCTTTTCCGGCAGGAATATGAAAAAAAACATCATGATGCAACAGTGACGGCCAACGGCTGACAGGAATGCACGAACATTGCAGCTTTCCTAGCACAAATTCCTGTCGGCTGAACCTACAGGTATAAGTTGGTAGGAATGCCTCCTAGTACAAATTTCCTGGCGGCCTTTCCTGACAGGTGGTTGACAGGAATATGTATTTTCCCGGAGGCATAAATCTGACAGAGCATTTCTTTCGTGTGAGCCAACCGTCAGGAATAACCGACAGCAATAATATTCCTGTGGGCCGACCGGCAGGCATATTGTTTCATTCCTGGCAGGCTATGGCTGTTGGTTGTTCCTGTCGGTTGGCCGACAGGAATTATATTCCTGACGGCCAGTTTTATTTTCCTGACGGCTGTTGGCCCACACGCTTAGTCACATTTCTGGTAGTGTGACGCCTCTTTCTAAAGCAAGCATTTCCAAACTAAGAGTGTTCAAGTTCAATTTTCCTGTACCGGTATAATTTTCAAGGAAGATATGATCCGGTGAAAATTTATCAGAGAAATCTATGCTCAAGGCCTCTATATATGTGAGCCTCCAGGTTGGCCCCTTGGTCGAAACACATTTGCTGATCGGAGATAGCGGAGGTAATAATTAACTTGTGCTCACTGCCCTCGGGGGGCTAACGATCGAGGTTGCAGATTATTTAGGAGGTAAATACATCAGAGGTCTTAGAATTTGCTTGCGGCGGTCACTTTGATGCACAAAGTTGTAAAATACGTGTTTGTGGTCACTAAACTTGCGAGGCCGTTCAAATACAGTCACTCTCACCGTACGCATGCGTATCTGTAGACGCCAGCATGGCACGGGCCCACTGTCAGCCACCGTAATTGCTCTTGTATGATAGATTTGTAGAAAAGCCCGCAGTTCTTTTTTTATTTACATAGGAACCCCTGAAATAAGAAAAATAATGGGGCGGCGGGGTTCCATACTTGGACGTACTGCTAAGTGGCACGATTGAACAACCACCACGCCAACAATATCATGTGTTTACTTTGCACTACTATATTAAACTGTATATCCTATCCGGGTGGACCCAAAAAGTGATAATGAAGAAATTTATGTCTTCTAATAATAAGAATGCAAAGTGCAATCGGTGGGTTCGAACCTGTGACATGGAGATTCACTCGCGCATAAGCCAACCACCAAGCAACTGCGACATGTGATGTAATTTAGAGATAGACAATGTATATGTTTTTAGCACTCTTGTTCTCTGTAAGTATGTGCCATTTTAAAAAATGTTTAAACATTGTAAAAAATGTCCGTGTAATTCAAAATATGTTCATGCAATAGAAAAACTACGCGAACAGTTTTTTGAACCATGCGAGCATAATTGTACATTGTGTAAAACTCACAATTTTTTTTGAAATGTGTCAACATTTTTTAAATGCAATGTACATTTCTTAATTTACATGAATATTTTTCACAGTGTTTAAACATTTTTATAAATGCCATGTAGTTTTTTTTACGCATGTACATATTTTGAATTGCACAAACAATATTATTTGAAAATAATACATGAACAAAATTTTCTGATCCACGAATTTCTCAAATAATAGGTGTTATTATGAATATTTAAAAAGTATTTGTGTTATTCTTATGCAAACATTTTTATAATTCATAAGTATTTTTTTAGAATAATACATGAAAATTATTTGAAATTATCTTATTAATGGCATTATAATTTGCATACTATCTACAAATTTCTGAAAAATAAACAAGTGCAAAATGGGTCGCCGGACCACAGCCCATTTCTGTTCCATGAGTGTTTCCGTTTTTGTACATTAATCTTAGTTACTCTTAATAGCTGTCTACAAATGTGTGGCGCAGTTTGTGTGACCTGTATTGTACTAGCATTAGGTCAGGGTTCGAGATCTGGCAGTTAAACTTTTCGTCCCATCGATTGTTGAATTTTTATTTTACATAGAAGAAGAAGAAGAAGGGGTTTTGTGCAAAAATGCGTCCATGTGTCATTGACAGTGGGCCCATGCCATGCTGGCATCGACGGATACGCTCGCGTACAGAGAGAGTGACTGTATTTGAACAGTCTCGCAAGTTTAGTGACCACAAACACGTATTTTGCAACTTTGTGCACCAAAGTGACCGCCGCGTGCAAGTTCTAAGACCTCTGGTGTATTTACCTCATTATTTAGCTAGCTATATGCCGCTGATCATCCAATCCAATCGTGCTTACACGAACCACCTATGTTTATTCGGCATAATAAGCTCGTGAACAATTATATTTACTGTTATTTGAGCAATAAAAGGTTATTTTTCTAGTCAATAAAAAAATTAAGGATGTGCACTTCCGTTGGGTTGCGGGGAAAAGTATACAAAACAGCCCAGAAAACTCAGGGCTCAGGCCCAGCAACTCCGAGGTCTCCTCGCCTTCTTCCTCCCCACAGGCCACAACGCACACGAACACGCAAAATCGAAAAAGAAAGTCGGGCGGCCGCCGCCGCCATCTCCGGTTACCATCGGTGGCCTCAAGGTTCGATCCACTCCCCCGTATCCTGCTCCTCTCTTTCCCTTTGCTTTCCTCTGGAGATTAATCTGCTTTTCTTCCCCACCATCGTATTAGCACGCGGCGGCGCCGTCACGTGGATTCTTTCTCCCTCCCGGCCGGTCACCAGATGGGGGCATGTAAGACGGCGTCTACGTGTTCCCCGGATGAGGCTCAAGGCATGCATGTGTTTCATATCTTGGGCTACAGCAAGCACAGGGGCATGGGCAAAGACCCCGATAGCTTCATAAGATCCAGGATTTTCACTGTTGTCGGCCACGACTGGGCCATCCGCCTCTACCCTGACGGATACAGCATAGCATATCTAGATTACATCTCAGTTTATCTCGAGCTTATGAGTAACAACACTAAAGTCCGGGCATCTTGCGACCTGAGGCTTGTTGACCAATTTACCGGGTTATCGTATTCAGCGCAAAAAACAGGGCCTAGGATTTTCAATTTCGACAATTCCACTGGGTTTGCTCCAGAGTTCTGTGAGTTCAAAAGACGAAGCCATATCGAGGGATCCGCATACCTTAGGGATGATCACCTGACGATAGAATGCATCATCACTGTTATAAAAAAGCCACATGTTGCCGATACCAAACCATTCCCCAAGATTGACATGCCACCATCTGACATGACTGCGCATGTTGGCAGGCTGCTGGAAGAAAAGGAGGGATTTGATGTTAGTTTCATTGTTGGGGAAGAAACCATTGAAGCGCATAGGTTCGTTCTTGCTATGCGGTCACCTGTTCTGAAAGCAGAGCTCTACGGGTTGACGAGGGAGGCGAGGCCGCCGGGGCAGTCCATAACCATCAAGGACATGCAACCTGCCGTTTTCAAGGCCCTGCTTCATTTCATCTATACTGACTCTTTGCCGGGAGACATGGATCTTGAGGGAGGTAAGGATACTGACATGGTCCGGCTTCTGCTAGTGGCTGCAGATAGATATGCCATGGAGAGGTTCAAGCTGGTTTGCCAAAGCATCCTTTGTGAGGATCTGAACGCGGTCACCGTGGCAACCACATTGGCTTTAGCTGACCAACATAACTGCCACAAGCTTAAGGATGCTTGCCTTGAATTTATGGAAATGTCAGATTACATGGATGCTGTGGTGGCAACCCAAGGCTTCAAGGATGTCAAGGCAAGTTGCCCATCTCTCATAGTGGACGCATTGGAGAAGAGAAGAAAGTTTCGTAAAGCATGAGCAGCTACATAGGTAGAATTGCCAAATCATATAAACTGCTTGTCAATATTTGATAAATTTCTTGTACTCACTTGCCATTGTGATGGTAAGCTCAATGCTAGATGGATCTAAGAATATTTAGGTTGATTTTCAAGTGATATGGATGATATGAATATTCTCGTCGATGAACCCAGATTTGTATTCATCATATTGTTGATTTCATCTGGAGCGCTCCCTTGCAATCGTGTAACAGTTGGTCTTAATTTTCTGGCAAAATTTCCTCCATTTGTGTGCAACCTTTGTTGCGCATTTGACACCCATATGATTTACGTTATCGTGCAGTGTTATGATGGCCTCATCTATTAGAACGTAACAAGATTAAAACCGCATATTTGGTTAAACTTCATTGCATAGCATTGTAAGTTACATATTTTGATTCCTTGAAGCATGATAGAATGATCTTGTACTAGATTGTAAGAGTGGGCAAACAGGGCCATGATTAGGATTACAACATTGAGCTCTTAAAGGAATAGCTAGCAGCTCTAGGAAGAACTGGCTTCACTAGCAGCTCTTAAAGGTAACCGCAGTGAAGAGCATTTGTATCTGACATTTTCTCTGTTTCTAATATCGCCGGTCTGAGCCTCCGGTCCATGTTCTTGTTCCTTCCCTGTTCGGCATTTAGGCTGTTGACAAGTTTGAGGTTATCTGTAAATTTTCTTCCATGGTATATCTGCAAAACATGAAAATTATGTGCTGGCAGCAATGCCATAGAGACTTCTGTGTGGGAGGGAGACACAAACAGATCAAATGTTAGCTTGAGTATTGAGAGTTTTGATGGAGATGTGAAGACCTAACCCTGACCTGCATTGGGTTGTGAAAGAAGCATCACAGCAGCAGAAAGCCGAAGGAGCTCGGTGCTGTGATGAGGGTCATTTTGGTTGATGGGAGGATCCTTAGTCTGTTAACTTCTGGTCTTGGCAATGTGATCATTGTGGGATAAAAAGTCTTATTTGGTAAGGTAAATAACTGAGTCTATAGGTGTTTCTTTACCTTTGATTCTCTGGTTATACATATTTTTTTTAAACGTAAATGTTATACAAATGATGTAAATATATTACAAATAAGAGGCATATGATGTAAATCAACTTTGAGGTTATCCAAGAAAACAATGGAAAATAGATGAGCAGCATTGTAGTCTGTTCATCCCAACGGAAAGCGAGTGGAAGAGAAGCTTGTGTTATGTTGAGGCGGCTGACGTCCTCGTCTACAATCGGCTTCGCTGGTCAATAGCCTTCCGCCCCGCAAGGCCACGACAGGAAAGACACACACAGTGCATTTGCTGAACTAACATATCAGTTTAGTTATGACACCTCCCTTCTGTTTGGGAGGTGAGATGAGCCGCGAAGCGGTAACATAGGTTTACGGGATTATGAACACATCATATGATCTTATATCAGCGAGTGAATGACAGTTTGTGTTGCAAAAGGGGATGAATTTAGCGTCGCCAGTGTCGTGGTGTCGGGCGAGAGGACAAGTACTGCAATGTCTGAAAAAATGCACACAAGCTTTGTCAGAAGAAGATGGTGCATCTTGCTAACTGGTTGGGTAATGCATTTGGTAGATGAACAGAACTAATCGCTTGATTGGTAACCCAACACATTTGATTATAACAACAGTACATAAATTAAGCATATCCGATTCGATGTTACATTGTGCTTATCTGTTTTGTTTTTCACTTACTAGCAATGGTCAAAGCCACATGTTGGAGAGAACAGCGCCGGAGGCTGGCATCCCTTCTCTGAAACCTCAAAACTGGGCGCCGACGAACACGCTTTCAGATTCAGACTGGGCGGCCTCCATGTGCGGTGCGCAAACCTTGAGAGCAGGCAACGCAAGGGCACTCGCTCCTTGCTTTTGCTTGTTTGTTGGCAGATTTGGCGGGAGCGTAACAGGAGAATTTTTGACCAAAAGGAGCTGCCTGTTGCCGCTGTAGCCCTTCTTGGGCGATGTTGCTTGCCCGGTTGCCCCAGGTTTCTGTCTTCCTTTGCTCAGTTCTTCTCTCGGCTACTCTCTCTACTGAAATGGAATCACAGCAGTTCTCCTGCTGTCGTTGAAAGAAAAAAGTGTAACGTGGCAGTTTTGCAAAAATCATAAGCCTTGGATGGGAACACACAAAATGCCTATCCATACAACGATTAAAGGTTAAAAAAAACTGAATTGCTATTTCACATCAGATGTAAAATAATTACCTCACATCTAAATCAGAGCCATTGATCTTGTTTATCTTTAATATTCGTGCAAGCTAATTATGTGCGTTCACTCGCGGTGTCGCGCGCGGTGGCCGTGTCCAGGTCCACGAGGGTAGGGGGCAGGCCGTAGTTGGTATTTTTTTTTCTTCACATTCTTAAGCTGGCATGTCATTGTTTGTCCACAAGTCCCACGCATTCCAGCCCCACTGAAGTGAGCGTGGGGAGGGTACGGTTCCTCGGTTCACTCGCATTCATTCACTCATCCACTCTCATTTCTTTTTTTATTTTCTTTTTTCCATTTTATCTTTTTTATTTATTTGTAAATGCATGATCTTTTTTACCATCGATGTCACTTAGCTGTCCACCACATAAACAAAGGGTTGCTTTTTTTCTCGTCCCAATTACAATTCCACCCTCAACTGTAACTACAACCCGATCTCGTCTCGGTTACAATCTCACCCTCGACTCGCAACTGAGCCCCGATATTTTTGTCCTTGTTGCAAGCCACCCTTGGCTAGCAACTGAACCCCGATATTTTTTGTCCACGTTGCAAGCCACCCTCGACTCACAAGTGGGGCCCAATTTTGTTTTCCTGGTTGTAAGTCCACACTCGACTCGTAGTTGAGACCCAACTTTTTTGTCCCAGTTGCAAGTTCACTCTTGACTCGCAACTGGACCCCAACTTTTTAGTCTCAATTGCAAGTTCACTCTCGACACGCAACTGGGACTCGATTTTTTTGTCCCAATTGCAAGTCCATAAACGACTCGCAACTGGGACTGACATTTTTGGTCCTAGTCAATAACCTAACCTCGACTCACAATTGGGATAAACCTTTTTTGTTTCAGTTGCAAGTCCACTGTCGACTCGCAACTGGGCCCAATATTTTTTGCCCCAGTTGCAAGTCTACCCTTGACTCACAACTGGGGCCCAACTTTTTTTTGTCTTAGTTGCAAGTCCACACTCAACTTGTAACTAGGGCCCAACATTCTTTTGTCCTAATTGCAAGTTCATCCTTGACTCGCAACTGGGGGGTGACCTTTTTTTGTCTCAGTTTCAAGTCCACCCTCGACCCGCAACTGGAGCACAACATTTTTTTTGTCACCGTTGCAAGTCCACCCTAGACTCGCAACTCGGCTCTGACCTTTTTTGTCTCAGTTGCAAGTCCACTCTCAACTCGCAACTGGGCCCAGTTCAACGTACATTTTTATGCTTTACGTGCGTGTTTTTAAATTGAACTTTTTTTATTTATGAACATTTTTATTAATTTTATGAATATTTTTTAAACAAAAAACATTATTTTTGCTACGACATGAGTCAGGTTTGACTCGCTAAAAAGTCCCGACATACGAATAAAGGGTTGACTCGAATGCATTTATTAACTATCGTAAGTCGGTCAGGATCCCGGAGTATGGTTACTCCAGTATAACAAAGAGTTGGGCATCTAACTAGAGTGAGTAAGCCGAGACAAACAAACAGGCTCAAGACAAACAAACAACAAACAAACAAACAAACAAACAAATAAACAAAAGAGGCCACAAACAGTATTGATGTCATACTTAGATGTGAGTTATTATCTCACGTCTAGGTGAGATATAGTCAAACAAAAAAAATAGGGTGCTCCTACTCATTGGAAGCAGGTGATTTCATACCCCTTTTTGTTATTTTGTCAAACATCCACGAAAGCTAGCATCGGCCTGGCCCGGCAAATGACTTGGGCTATTGGCACTGGGCCCATTTCCGAGGCTCTTGCTGTCTTCCATTTGGTCCCCCAAATCAACCGACCTGAATCTCTCTGCCTGTTGAAATCGGTTGGAGCGGGACGGGAGGCTCTGTTCGTCGTCTATATAGCCTCCCTCCATCGCCGTCCTCCCCTCCCATTGTTTCTTCTTTCTTGCGAAGCTATTCGACCCGAGGCGAGATGGCGGGCAAGCGGAAGGCCGGCGACGACATTCCCGGGGCAAGGCATCGGGCTGCGCGGACGGACACTGCAGCCGGCGACGACGTTGCCGGTACTTCGGCGCAGACTGCAGGGCCGACGGCGAATGCAGGCGGCGACAGCACTGCCGGGACTTCGAAGGCGCTCGCAGGGCCGACGGCGGCGACTACGCCCAGCGCTGTAGGCTTCCCCGGCGCCTCTCCCCAGTCCGGTGGAGGTGGGTGCCCAAGAAATCAAAGCATACGGCGAGCGCGGGGTTCGTTCTCGCGTTGGTGGCTTGGTGCCCGCTTCTTGGATTGTAACATCCGGTACCTTTGTTTCTTGCAGTTGCAGTTGCAGTTGCAGGCCGCGGGGGCGGGGTCGGGTTGGGGCAGAGGGGATCCGCTCGGCCGCACCGGCAGGCGCTTGCAGGGCATACGGCGATTACACCAGCCTTCGCTGTAGGCTATCCCGGCGGCTCGTCCCAGTTCGGCGGAGGTCGGTGCCCAAGAAATCAAAGAACAGGACAGAGCGCGTCTTTCATTCTTGGGTTGATGTCGCTTCTTGGATTGCAGCTGCTCGCGGGGAATTCTCCCAGTGGCATTGGAGGGCGCCGACGACGCCGGTGCTCCGGCCGCCGCTGGGCAATCCAGGTGCGTTCCCTCCCTAGAAAAGCGCCAAATTCTTTCTGATCCGTGCGGTTCTTGGTTCTTCATTGACGTCGGAGTTTGATTTCTTGGTTTCTGTCGCAGCCGTTGTGAATGCGCCCATCCCGTACCAGTACCACGCGCCGACCGGCTATGATTTCTTCCCCGGCCAGAACCAGATCGCCGGCCCCTGGCAAACAGGAACAGGGCAGCCGCGCGGCGACTCCGGCAGGGTAATTTGCCACGCACTAGTCACGATTCATCATTCATTATTTGGGCGTGTCCTGCCATGAACTAACTCATTGGTTTCTTGGCTCGATGCATTGGTCAGCAGCTTCCGGCGTGCATTCCTTGCGGAGCGCCGACCGCCTGGGTTTTGGGCTCGGCGCCATTGTGCGAGTATTGCTACAACAACTACCTCCTCGCCAACAGCGTGCTCCAGCAGCACCCGCAGATGGGCTACGTGCTCCCGAGTCCAGTCCCCACCTACGCCGGTGCGCCTCGGGGCCAGCAGCGCCAGCCCGACCGCCGCCTTCCTCGGCCTTCTTCCGCGGCGCCGGGGCAGCAGCCTTCTTCACCGGCACTGGTCGCCGCCGACCCACGACCGAGGGCGCCAGGTGCTCAGTGGTGCCCTGTTTGCCGTGCGCCCACCACGCGGGTTTTGTGCCTGGAGCCCCCGCGCGAAGACGAGGTTTGCCGCGACTATCTCCTCGCCAGCAACGTGCTTCAGCAGCACCGGCGGATGGGCTACGTGATCCCGGGTCCAGTCCACAGCAACGCCAGTTCTTCTTCTAGCACGGCGCCCGAGCAGCAGCCATCTCCACGGGAGTAGAATGTAGGGCATATCTCGTCGCTCCAATCAGTTTACGGCATTACTGTGTCTGTCAGTGAGAAAGTCTTCTGAACTCCGGGAGGGAGCCTTTTCTGCTTGCTCTGTTTTGACAAAGATGCTTGCTCTGTTTTGACAGAGATGATGCTCTCACTCTGAGTAGTGATGATTCTTGTGATGATACGCCTATTGATCTGGACAAATTAAATGTGGCAATACATACATACTTGTGCTTGTTTCCTTTATCATTGCTCTGACATTGTAAATCTTTGGTTGTTTCCTGACGCTTTGGTTTTGCTTCAAGTGTTTGACTGTCTCACTTTCAGTTTAATCAGATGAGTACTGAGGGCTTCTTTCCTACTGATTCACTTTTAAGATCACATTTTTTTAGTTTTTTTTGCGAATTATTGAGATCACATTTTGTTATACAAGGGATGATCAGTTCCAACTATAATAATATGCTATGGTCAATACATATAACAGATCAGTAGAGCATACATGCTTGTGTTTGTTTGCTGGAGCCGAAAAAATACTGATTTGTTAGTAATCTCTTGTTATTTCCTTGCGCTTTAATGTTGCCTCATTGGTTTGATTGGTTCAGTTTCAGTTAAACCTAATGAGTACTCACATTTTTTTTCTGACTATGTCAGAATCCCGACTCGACTCCTGGAATCCTACGCCTTCACGAACATACGGAAGCATGTCAATCCAAGCCCCATTATGGATCTGGATCAAATAGAATCCATGTCGAGTCGCGATCCAAATAATAGAATCCTATATAAAACTGTAGAATCCCAACTATTCTACTAATTTATATAAACCGTTTGTTTAGTTGTAGCAGAATAGTATGTCATCATCCAAACACTTTTTCACATGCCTCATGGCCCTGTATTCCCTTCCCAAACCCAAATGCTCATCCGCCAACATTTTTGATCTGGCTCTTAGACCCTAGATCGAAACTGAGGATCAGGCTTGTCGACGGATGGAATTGGAGTTGGAAGGAGGATGTGTCAAGATTGATCGGAGAAGGGCAACAAGACCCTTCAAGCTTCAGCACTGCGGGTTAGCTATACAAGTGATCGGCTATTCATGAACTCTATAAAAACTCCTAGTTAGATTTCGTGCGTTGAAGATTTAAATGTTCTATATATTTCCCTCTCATATGTGTTCCACACATGCAAACTAGATAGTAGATTAGCCATGAAAAAAGTGGAATACAACTAGCATTGATGTGTACGGTTTTTTCTCTATATTTAGTGTTAAAACTCTAAAGAACCCTTATAAATTTTCGGCGTGGATACAAAATATCTTATTTGAGTAAATCTAGTAGAATATTTGATTCCATGACTCGATTATGTTTAAGGAAAATCGACCCGACTCTGAATCCCGACTTTGACTACCTCAGAAGTACAACACCATGCTACACCCTAGCTAAGACACCTAAGCTCCATGACAAAGCCCTCATGAGGGAAGACGGCGCGAAGCGTCGCCGTTGCCGAGTCCAAAGTGGACATGGGTTTTCACCAGGAAACCTGACACGCAGAGGAGAACCACAACAACATATTCGAGAAGAGAGCAGCACCCGCGAGCGTAAATTAGGCCGTACCTAATAGGAATCGCCTACTTTCGGCCACTAATGGGCTGGCCCATTTCGTGCGGTTTCTCGCTGCCGCTCGTAGCGGTCGTTGTAGGTTTGCTTAACCAATTTCCTCGTTTTTCACTTTTTTATTTTCTTTTTGTAAGTGCATCTAGTGCCGCTTAGTGATTTTGGTGTATTGAAGACTTATAGGTTAAGGGACTGATGCGTTTGTGAGTATACACATGTCTATAAGTATATGAGGAATTTGATATTTACAGAGAAAGTCGACCCCAAAAAATGAAGTTCTTCGACTAAAGACTTTGGATTTTTGAAGACTTTCTGAAGACTTTGAAAGTGAAGAAGGTGTAATTCTGAGGACTTGGTATTCATTCGAGGAACATGAAGCGTGAAGACTTTTGTTTTCGTAGTTTCTTTTTTCTCTTTCTTGATTCATAGGAAACACCATACTGTTAAAGGGGGTCGAGGAAATACTAAGGAAAAATTTCCAAGTGATGCTCAACTCAAAATCCTACACCTACCAATCCCTTTGAGTGAAGCCATTGGAAATCTCATACAGTTCGGTCAATTTCTTCAGTGACAGAGACAAAGTTCTTCTGGTCTCTAAGGAATTTGTTCTGACTGAGGAGTTAGGAATTCGCCAGTATGGATTGGCCACACAATGAGGAACATGATAGCCCTGAGGAATTTGATACTCAAAATTCTGACCGTTGCTGTGCTATGCGCCAGCTGTCCCAAAATATCTACCCACCTAACGGTCATATCATTGAAGGGCATTTATGTCTTATCATATCGTGTTGTTCCCTAGGCTATAAATAGTCGTCCCCTACAACCACTAGCTGGTTGGCTGCTCCAAGAGAAACTGACACTTGTCATTTGAGAGCATCCCATCCTCTGAGGACTTTGAGTGAAAATCATCAAGTGAGGAAAACCCAAACCCAAACACCTACAAACCCCAAGCGATTGAGCATCACTGAAGAGATTGATCCTGCGTGGATCCGATGCTTGTTATCTTTGAAGACTGTGCATCTTCCAGACGGTTAGGCGTCATGGTCTAAAGTATCCAAAAGGAAATTGTGGATCGTCGAGTGACCGAGTCTGTGAAGATTTGGAAGTCACCTGAAGACTTATCACGAGTGATTGGGCGAGGTCTATGTGACCTTAGCTAAGGGGAATACAGTGAGGACTAAGTGTCCTGAGCTGCGTGTTCAGGACTGTGTGTCCGAGACTGTGTGTCCTCAGGTTTAAATACCTAGCCGCCCTAACCAGATGTACAACTGTCATAGCAGTTGGAACTGGTCTACCAAATCATTGTCTTCACCGAGCTAACTGGTTCCATTTCCTCAACCCCTTCCATTTCCTCTTATCTGTGTTGTGTGCTTGTTCATATCTGTTTGAAGACTTTGACTGAAGACTTTCTCTATTTCCTCCGTTCAATTTCTTCAGTCTGTTTGTCTTATCATGTGTTATCCTGTGTTTACGCTTTCTGTACTCTGTGCTTGTTTTCATTTATTCATGAAGACCATGCTCATGCTCTGTTATGTTTACTTCTGAGTACTTATTCTGCTGCAAGTAGTTCTTCACTCAGGAATTTCCTCACCCTGAAATTCCTCAGTGAAGAATTCATAAATATCGCCTATTCACCCTCCTCTAGTCGACATAACGCACTTTCAATTGGTATCAGAGCAAGGTAATCCCTTGTTCTGTGTGATTTTGGTTTAACTGCCTGGAGTTTTAGTTATGTCGACCGCAGGTATGATCAAGGTTTCTGATGGGTGTCCTACCTTCGATGGGATGGACTACCCCTACTGGAAGAATAAGATGCGCATGCATCTTGAGGCAATTGATAACGATCTCTGGTATGTTATGGAGAATGGTGTTCCCTCTGTCACTCCCATCATCAACGTTGCTGATGTGAAGAGATTCAAGCAACTCGACTCTCAAGCGAAGAATATCATATGTGGCCATCTGAGCAAAGGGCAGTATGGCAGAGTGAGTTCTTTGGAGACAGCTAAGCTTATCTGGGATAGGCTATCCAAGGTCAATGAGGGAGTCTCGACACAGCGTGACTCTTGAGTTGACGTTCTTTGAAATCTCTTCAACCGCTTCAAAAGACTCGACAATGAAAATGTTCAGCAAACCTTCGATCGCCTCACTGACATCTCAAATGAGTTTCAAGCACTTGGTGCCACTGATATCACCGACCATGAGGTGGTGAAGAAATTGCTGAGATCGCTTGATTCCTCATTTGATACCTTGGCATTGATGATACAAGAACGTGAAGACTATAAGTCACTTGATCCCTGAAAGTGCGTTATATCGACTAGAGGGGGGTGAATAGGCGATTTTTATGAAATTCTTCACTGAGGAATTTGCCGGTGAGGAAATTTCTTAGCGAAGAACTACTAGTAGCGGAATAAGTACTCAAAAGTAAACTTAACAGAATACAAGCATAGTCATCATGATGAAATGAAGACAGGCACATAGTACAGGAAGCGTAATCATAGGATAACACAGGATGAAGACAAACAGACTGAAGAAATTAAACTGAGAAAATTGAGAAAGTCTTCAGTCAAAGTCTTCAAACACAGATATGAACAAGCACACAACACAACTATGAGGAAATGAAAGAGTTGAGGAAATAGAACCAGTAAGCTTGGTGAAGATGATGATTTGGTAGACCAGTTCCAACTGCTGTCTCAGTTGTACGTCTGGTTGGAGCGGCTGAGTATTTAAACTCGAGGACACACAGTCCCGGACACCCAGTCCTGAACACACAGCTCAGGACACCCAGTCCTCACCGTATTCTCCTTGAACTAAGGTCACACAGACCTCGTCCAATCACTCATGGTAAGTCTTCAGGCGACTTCCAAACCTTCACACACTTGGTCACTCGGCGATCCACAATTCCTCTTGGATGCTCTAGACCATGATGCCTAACCGTCTGGAAGAAGCACAGTCTTCAAAGGTAACAAGTGTCGGATCCACGCAGGATCAATCTCTTCAGTGATGCTCAATCACTTGGGGTTTGTAGGTGTTTGGGTTTTGGGTTTTTGGTTTTTCCTCACTTGATGATTTTCGCTCAAAGTCCTCAGAGGATGGGTTGCTCTCA
Organism: Triticum dicoccoides; assembly: GCF_002162155.2. NCBI lineage: Eukaryota > Viridiplantae > Streptophyta > Magnoliopsida > Poales > Poaceae > Triticum > Triticum dicoccoides. Next base: position 637,919,496 of record NC_041388.1, on the reverse strand, counting down.
AATGACAAGTGTTAATTTCTCTCGGAGCAGCCAACCAGCTAGTGGTTGTAGGGGGCGGCTATTTATAGCCTAGGGAGCAGCCCGACATGATAAGACATAAATGCCCTTCAATGATATGACCGTTAGGTGGATAGATATTTTGGGACAGCTGGCGCATAGCACAGCAACGGTCGGAATTTTGAGTAGTAAAATCCTCAGGGCTATCATGTTCCTCACTGTGTAAGCAATCCGCACTGGCGAATTCCTAACTCCTCAGTCAGGACAAATTCCTCATAGACCAGAAAAACTTCGTCTCTGTCACTGAAGAAATTGACTGAACTGTATGAGATTTCCAATGGCTTCACTCGAAGGGATTGGTAGGTGTAGGATTTTGAGTTGAGCATCACATGGAAATTTTTCCTTAGTATTTCCTCGACCCCCTTTAACAGTACGGTGTTTCCTATGACTCAAAAAAAGATAAAAACAAAACTATGAAAATGAAAGTCTTCAAGCTTCATATTCCTCGCATGAATATCAAGTCTTCACGGACACACCAATTTCTTCACTTTCAAAGTCTTCATGAAAATCTTCAGAAATACCAAAATCTTCAGTCGAAGATATTCATTTTTAGGGGTCGACTTTTCTTGTAAATATCAAAATCCTCATAGACTTATAGACCTGTGTACACTCACAAACGCATTAGTCCCTTAACCTATAAGTCTTCAATACACCAAAATCACTAAGGGGCACTAGATGCACTTACAATCTCCCCCTTTTTGGTGATTGATGACAATATAGGTTAAGTTTTCAACGGGGATAAACATATGAAGTGTAACTACTGATATTGAGGAATTCGATTGCAAGATATAGAAGAACTCCCCCTGAAGATGTGCATAGTGAGGAATTTGCCTTTGAATCAATGCACACTTGAAGAGTTGAATCATGGAGATCTCCCCCTATATCTTGTAATTCATACACGCATTTAACATATAATAAGAAGAATTTGAAATGCATGATGAAATATGGTGCCTGATGAAATTCATCATGCGTGCAATAATATTAACGAGGAATAAGCATGCAGAATAGTGCATCAAAAGTATCAGAGCACAGTGCATCAAAAGTATCAGAGCACCATCGGGTTTAAGATTACAACTCGATCCAATAAAGTTTTAGAAGAACGAGAGTTGTAACTTAGCAAATAAAAAACGCCCATATCGTAGACCCGCTTGAAGACTAACTCATATTTCTCCCCCTTTGTCATCGAATGACCAAAAGGATCAAAAATGAGGACTAACGCACCTGAAGATAATCATGTTGATGAAGGAGCGCCATCGTTGTTGGGGTCGTTTGTTGATGTAGGGCCTACCGCAGTGTCGTCCAAATCTTCATGTTCATCAGTGTTGCGCGATGAAGAATATGAGATGGCCACCAGAGAAGGAACCTGGACTGTTGAGGATATAACCACTAAGGGTAAACCGCCCAGGAGGGGCCGGTTCACCTTCACCTATACTGAAGCCCAAGGAAACCCAGAAGATGGCGCTTTACGAATGAGGCTTAGAGGCCCAGAGCCCGCAGGAGATTTAGGGCCCATGGTAGTAAACCACCATGATTGTATAAACTTGCATTGTAAGATAAAAAAGAGGAGACCGAGGCAGACACTTGTATGAGCCAGCCTCGGGACTCTGTAGACCGGCCAGGGTCCTCCTGAGTATATAAAGGGGTGACTCGGCGGCGGTTCAAGGACAGAGAACAAAAACTCGAGAGCCAGACAAAGCAGATTCGCTCCCTGGCCTTCAAACCCCTAGCAATACCAATCACAACTAGACGTAGGCTTTTACCTTCATCGAAGGGGCCGAACTAGTATAAACTCCCGTGTTCCTTCGTCCGGTTTAACCCCTTTAAGCTAACCCGTAGCGATGGCTCCACGACTAAGTCCTTTCACGAGGACATCTGTCGTGACAAACCCACGACAGTTGGCGCCCATCGTGGGGCTATCGCACGGTGGTTTTGAGTTCTTGAAGGGCAACTTCGATGGACTCAAGGGATACGCCATGGGCCGAATGACGAAGAGTCGCCGTGGAAAGCTGAAAGTGCAACTATCCCTAGGTGGTTTTGGTAATTCATAACAACATATAGCTCATTGAGCTAATGCTATTCCAAGATGACTATTTCAGGAAAGCTCAATGATTGGCATGGCATGGATGTGAAAGTGGAACCCTCAAAATGCTAAGGACAAAGGATTGGCTCAAGCTCAAAAGCTCAAGACTCTTCATTTTATATTTTAGTGATCCAAGATCACATTGAGTCTTTAGGAAAAGCCAATACTATCAAGGAGGGATGAGGTGTTGCTTAATGAGCCTCTTGCTTCATGTGCTTAGTGATATGCTCCAAAACCCTCAACTACTTTCCCATATCCACATATGACCTAAACCCTAAGCCAAACTCGGTCCTACCGATTCTTTCTATCCGGCGCAACCGAGTTTCACTTGTCATAAGCCACTGCCAAACCCTAGCAATTCGGTTCTACCGATAGGGATCTCGGTCTCACCGAGATGGGATTGCAAACTCTCTGTTTCCCTTTCGTAACTTTTCGGTCTCACCGAAAGAGCGAATCGGTCCCACCAAGATTGCAGTGTAAACTCTATGTTTCCTTTTTGTAACTTTTCGGTCTCACCGAAAGAGCAAATCGGTCCCACCGAGTTTACCTGACCAACTCTCTGGTTAGCTTATTACCAAACTCGGTCTCACCGAGTTTGTGTAATCGGTCTCACCGAGATTACGTCATGCCCAAACCCTAACCATATCGGTCCTACCGAGTTGCATGTGAGTCCCACTGAAAATCTCTAACGGTCACTAGGTTTACCTTTTCGGTCCGACCGAGTTTGTTGATTCGGTCCCACCGAGATTGAAAACTGTGTGTAACGGTTGGATTTTGTGTGGAGGCTATATATACCCCTCCACCTCCTCTTCATTCATGGAGAGAGCCATCAGAACACATACACAATTCCAACTCATATGTTCTGAGAGAGAACCACCTATTCATGTGTTGAGACCAAGATATTCCATTCCTACCATATGAATCTTGATCTCTAGCCTTCCCCAAGTTGCTTTCCACTCAAATGTTCTTTCCACAAAATCCAAATCCTATGAGAGAGAGTTGAGTGTTGGGGAGACTATCATTTGAAGCACAAGAGCAAGGAGTTCATCATCGACACACCATTTGTTACTTCTTGGAGAGTGGTGTCTCCTAGATTGGCTAGGTGTCACTTGGGAGCCTCCGACAAGATTGTGGAGTTGAACCAAGGAGTTTGTAAGGGCAAGGAGATCGCCTACTTCGTGAAGATCTACCGCTAGTGAGGCAAGTCCTTCGTGGGCGATGGCCATGGTGGGATAGACAAGGTTGCTTCTTCGTGGACCCTTCGTGGGTGGTTGCTTCTTCATGGACCCTTCGTGGGTGGAGCCCTCCGTGGACTCGCGCAACCATTACCCTTCGTGGGTGGAGCCCTCCGTGGACTCGCGCAACCGTTACCCTTCGTGGGTTGAAGTCTCCATCAACGTGGATGTAGGATAGCACCACCTATCCGAACCAC
>NC_041388.1:637879393-637915704 GCF_002162155.2 Triticum dicoccoides | reverse complement strand
ATCCGTGTCTCCAATTGCGTTTGAATTCTCCAAACCCTTCCCTTTACATTCTTGCAAGTTGCATGCTTTACTTTCCGCTGCCAATATACTCTTTGCATGCTTGCTTGAATTGTGTGATGATTGCTTGACTTGTCCTACAATAGCTAAAATCTGCCAAGAACTAAAATTGGGAAAAGGTTAAGTTTTTATTTGGTCAAGTAGTCTAATCACCCCCCCTCTAGACATACTTTCGATCCTACAAGTGGTATCAGAGCTTTGGTCTCCATTTGCTTTGATCTCCATAGCTTTTGGTGGTCATAGCCTTGGTTTCACAACCTAGGAGAGTATGGCGTCTAGCGAGGGAAATTATCACCGTAGAGGTCCTTACTTTGATGGTACTAATTTTGCTAGTTGGAAGCATAAAATGAAAATGCATATTCTTGGACATAACCCCGCCGTTTGGGCTATTGTGCGTGTTGGTTTGCAGGGTGACTTCTTTGATGGGAAAGAACCAAACCGTGAAGCTACCGCGGATGAGTTGAAGATGTTGCAATACAATGCTCAAGCTTGTGATATTCTCTTCAATGGATTGTGCCCCGAAGAATTCAACAAAATCAGTCGTCTTGAGAATGCAAAGGAAATTTGGGACACTTTGATTGATATGCACGAAGGTACCGACTCCGTCAAGGAATCCAAGTTGGATGTTCTTCAAAGTCAACTTGACAAGTTCAAAATGAAGGATGGTGAAGGTGTCGCTGAAATGTATTCTAGGCTTGCTCTCATCACAAATGAGATTGCCGGCTTAGGAAGTGAAGAGATGACCGATAGATTCATCATCAAGAAGGTTCTAAGAGCCTTGGATGGAAAATATGATACCGTGTGCACATTGATCCAAATGATGCCCAATTACAAAGATCTCAAGCCAACGGAGGTGATTGGAAGAATTGTTGCTCATGAGATGTCACTTAAGGATAAAGAGGAACTTCACAACAAATCAAGTGGTGCCTACAAAGCCTCATGTGAAGCCCCTACATCATCAAGTGAGAAACAAAACTTCAATGAAGAATTGAGCTTAATGGTGAATAACTTCAACAAGTTCTACAAGAGTAGAAGCAAAGATAGAAGCTTCAAGTCAAGGTCCTACAATGACAAGAGATCTTCTAGTCGAGAGCGAAACTGCTACAGTTGTGGAAGACTCGGACACTATTCCAATGAGTGTACGGCTCCCTACAAGAGAAGAGAAGATTCTCCAAAAAGAAGAAGCAAAGAATCACCACCAAGAGAGAGAAGGAGTAGAGATGATCGTTATGAACAAAGATACTCATGGAGAAGCAAGGATTCGGAAAGGAAGGAAAAATCATCAAGGAGATACACAAAACGAAGACATCAAGCTCATGTTGGTGAATGGGTATCCGGCTCCGACTCCGACAGCCACTCTGAGAGAAGTTATCACTCCGACTCCGAAGATACTCAAGATGAAGGTGTTGCCGGTCTAGCACTTGTGTCAACCAACTCCTCCGACATATTTGACTCACCAAATGAAGGAATTGGAAGATGCTTCATGGCCAAAGGTCCTAAGGTAACACACCCCGAGTATGTTGATTTCAATAGTGATGAAGATGACTTGTTAGGTGATGATTTGCTTGTTGACAACTCTAGTGATGAATACTATGATGAAACGTCAATTAATCATGCTAATCAAGATAAAACGAATGACAATGATAAGGAGAAGATTGAGGCTCTAACTAAAGAACTAAACACTCTTAAGTTAGCTCATGAAACTATCTTCGAAGATCATCAAGAACTTTTAAGAGCTCATGAGAAATTACGCTTTGAAAAGCTCAATCTTGAGCAAGAGCATGAGTTCTTAAAAGCAATCAATGATGATCTCCGCAAGAAAAGTTCTTCTTACATTGCCAAGCATTTACTCTTATCCACTTACATGCCTCAAGTCAAGTCTAGTAACAAGAATAAGAAAGATTCTTCCTCTAGCAGTAACAATGATCATGCTAAATCCAATATTGTTGCTTCTAGTAGTTCTCTTGATTCCACTAATGATTCTCTTAGCCAAGTTACACTTGAGCAAGAAAATAGCTTATTGAAGGGAATTATAGAGAAAGGAGTGTACAAAAGCCTTGCCGAGAGTAAGCAATTCGAGGAAATTGTGCGCAAGCAAGGAATGCACCGGAAGAATCAAGGTGTTGGTTTTGAACAAAAGTTCAATGCCAATGGAGTTGAGTGGGAAGAAGATCAATACCCCAAGACAAAGTTTGTTCCTCAACAAGAGAAGTATGATACTTCTTTCAAGGGCACACAAGCTCAAGATGATCTTCAACCACAAGACTACAAGCAAAAAGGCAAGGACAAGCTTCAAGAGGAAATTGATGCATTTGAAGAAGCTCCTAAGACCTTAGTCAAGTGGATTCCCAAGACTACTTCAAGTTCCACTTCATCAAGTACGACTACAACTCCAAGGATTCCCATCAAGATGGTGTGGATCCAAAAGAAGAAGAACTAGAGAGTTCTTGAGGGTGACTCCGCCAACATACTTCACTCTTATCATTTTGGCAAGAACAAGTGCAATCAACTTCCACATCTTGCACTAGTTCAAGGAGTCACAAACCCTCTTGTTGGTAAGACAAGGGACAAAGTAACCTAAAAGTTTTCATGGACATCATCTTGTGTGTGCATCACTCTATGTCTATGGATATCCTTGTTTGTTCCTTGTGGGACTAACCCATGTAGGTATTGAAAGTGCAATTCACTCATGGATAGCTCCAAGTGATCTACATCAACATTGAGCATCCACATCTTCAACATCTACATGAAGTCATCATTGACAAAACCCGAGGTTAGTTCATCCCTCTAAGGGGGGATATCACATCTAGGGGGAGCTTTACTCTAAGACTTGAGCTAAAGCAACTCTAAAGATGTGAACACAACAATGCTTTATGTAAAAGTGGTAACCCCACTTGAGCTTAAACGATGAGTATGACCTATGATCAAGTGTTCTCACTTGACTCCTAAGTCAATATACTCATATATAGATGACCTTGTCATCGCAAATTGCTTGATAGATGCTAGAATTGGTTGTGCATGCCTTGTCACATATTTCAATTGCCATCTTATTGTGTGAGCATGTTGGTTGCATATTTTACTCATTCGAGGACATCCACTTGTTGTTTTGATTGTTTGGTTTTATTTCCTTTTGCCAAGTGGATGGACAAGAATGCCTAAGAACCTCCTCTAGCTATCTATGCTTTTCTCGTCTCAAACTCTATTCATGCTACATCACAAAATTTGATCAAGTCAGATTCGAACCACTCTGTGTGAGGAGCGCTCGGAGTCCCCGATTCGTCATAGACTTAAACTTCCAAAACCTCTTTATGATTCTCGGTCTGACCGATACCCTACTTTCGGTCCTACCGAGATCATTAAGTTGATCTAGGTTTTCGATCTCGGTGCAACCGATTTGAACCATTCGGTCACACCGAGTTGCAACAACTGTATACAGTTTTGCATCTCGGTGCCACTGAGTTGTTCCACTCGGTCACACCGACAGGGTCGGGCTATATATAGTCACGGGCAAAAATTTGGAAATTTCTCCGAACCCCTTCGCCCACGCGATAGCCTGCTCTGCCAACTTGGTCTCCGGATCGTCTCCTCGCCGCCAGCCGCCTCCAGTTGCTGGTCTCCGTCACCGTCAACGGAAATTCAACCCCGCCGTTGCCGCCGTAGCGAGTCTCCGCCGAACTAGGGTATGGACTCGATCTTTGTGCTATTCCCCAATCCGATTCTTAGCACATTGTGATCATCATGATTCTTGCCACGTTTGTTAAACTTCTATCCAGTCAATGCGTTCGTAGATTAGTTTTGATTCGAAAATTTTAGGGTTAGGTTTCCGCCGAAACCATCTCGGACCCACCGAGTTGAAAAACTCGGTCCCACCGATTTGGCTCATGCCATTGCACAAGTGAGACTCGGTCTGACCGAGAATTACTTATCGGTGTGACCGATTTTGGAACTTTGTGAAACCCTAGCAGTCTTGGTGCCACCGAACTGTGACTCGGTCTGACCGAGTTCACTAGTTTAGGTTCCAAAACTGCTTCGGTATCACCGAATTTAAAAATCGGTAGATCCGAGATGATTTCAGTGGGAAACTAAAACTAAGATTTTGAATCATTCTTTTGCAAAAATCTCTGCATTTTGTGATGCTCATCCACTCTACCTCATCTATAAACTATTCACAGGGTCAGTAGTCAGCTTGTTCATCATGTCTGACCAAAGTGATAGCCAGAACATGTCAGAACAGCCAGTGTAGATGAGTGAGGGCACTAGTCCCTCAAGTTCTTCAGATGAAGGCAGCAGGAGCACCCCTAGCAATCTGCCAAAAGATGCCACAAGACAAAGGAAGAAGAGAACCTCAGAATCAGAGGATGAGGACTATGTGGCAGAAGAGGAAGCAACTTCAAAGAGAGTAGTGCTCGAGAAGGAACATGGCTCAGCTCAAGGCAGAAAGCCAGGATTGAAAATCAAAAGGCTAGCAGGTAGGCAGCCTATGCCCAAGGCCAGAGCCTCAACTCAGATTCCTAAAAAGCCTGCAACCATAGAGCCAGTTGCTGCTGAAGGAAATAAAAGGAAGGAAAGGGTCAAGAAGACCGTAGCCAGAGTGCTTGGAAAGGCTTCCATCATGGAAGAAGAGGAAGAAGAAGAGGTTGCTGCACCAGCACCTAAGGCACCCAAGCTAATGGGTGATGCTATCAAATTAGGGGCTATCTAAGCCCAAGGAAGCACCCAAGGCTGCATCAAAGGTCAAGACAGCTCCAAAGAGAAATACGAGGAGCATACCTGCAACTGAAAAGAACAAGGCCCCAGTGCCTGAAGCTGCTGAAGAAGATGATGAAGAGCATGTTCTGAGAAAGCTCAAGCCCAAGATCCCAGACCACAATGATGCTCATCCTGTGGCTGAGGACATGAAGCTCAGAAGAGACTCAGGGCTGAGGAAGTGGAGAGAAGAAGATCCGTATGCTTCAAGGAGAAGAACTGCTGTTGATTACAGGTTTCACACTAAGGAACAGCAGGACTTCTATGAGACAGTTTTGTTGGACAAGAAGCCCATAGTTTGTGACATGAGATGGGTTGATTGGGAGTACATCAAGGATAATGAAGAGCACTATCCTGGAGTGCAAGACAGCTTCAATGCTTGTGGAGTAGCAGACTTTGTTGGGCAGAAGCTCACAAAGTGGAACGAGGAACTTATTATGCAATTCTACTCCACGGCACACTTCTATCCAGATGGTAGGATAACTTGGATGTCTGAAGGTACGAGGTACCAATCTACAGTTGCTGAATGGGCTCAGCTAATCAATGCCCTAGAAGAGCAGGAAGATGACTTGGATGTATATGCCAAGAAGAAGATGGACCACAACTCTATGTCCAACATGTACAAGGAAATTCCAAATGAAGCACTTGATACTTTCAAGTTTGGCTCAGTGCATTATCTTCTGTCAGGGCTGCCAACTATCAATTGGATCCTTAGGCACACCTTGTTGCCCAAGTTAGGTGATCACAAGATGATCAGAGGCCATGCGATCAATTTGCTTCATATATTTGATGTGCCATAGAAGTTCAAAGTGATGAGCCTCATGGTAGAGACCATTAAGAGGACAGCAGCTGATCAGAAGAGGAGCTGTGGATATGCCCCACAAATTCAGGAGTTAATCAACTCCAAGATGGGCACATGCATATACTTATTGGACAAGGAACACCTGCCCATCCGTCCAGATTTTGAAGATAATCAAGTTGTCATGAATGAGAATGAACCATCATCTGCACAAGCACAAGCAACAAAGGAGAAGGCAAGGAAGGAGAAAGCTGCCAAGATGCCAACTCAAGAGGAGGCATCTGAGTATTTCTTGAAAACCAAACAAGAGCAGCTTGGTTACTTGATTGCATCCACACTGAGGATTGAGCAAGGACTGGCCACCCTCACTCAGAATCAGTAGAGCTTAGAGAGGATCATGGAACAAAAGTTCTATGACTTGGATGTCAAATTAACAGAGATTCAGTCTGCAGTGGAGCAGCTCCAGGATGACATGCAGGAGAGGAGAGGCAAGACTACAACTGATGCCTTTGCCAGAGTGCCACGAGGTCCGAGGGCGTGTGCAGTGCCAGTTGCTGACCCCAGAGCCACCACGTCTGCACCAGCTACAGCCTCAGTTCCACCAGCTCCAGCGTCCACTTCAGCCTCGACTCCGACCACGTCTACAGAAGGCTTCGTCCTTGGAGTGCTCTGGACTCCACCACCACCTGAAGATCAAGCCTGAGTGTCGACTTAGCACTATGCATTTTCTAGGAACTTTTTGGTAACTTGTTGCCAAAGGGGGAGAAAATGTATAGATCATAGGCTTCGAGAGAGAGTGTTGCTTTTATTCTCTCTTGTTTTATTTGGTGGTTTTTCGAACTTTGTTTGCTTTTGTGTGAGATACTATGTCATTGCTCGTGAGACATTGATGATCATGTGTTTGATCATAAGCTACACTTAATGTTTGCTTAATGTTATCATCTTATCTATCTTATGTGATCATTCACTATTCTTGGTGATGAGTGCATGTATTTCATTCTTATCATTTTAAGCGCTCCACCAAGATGTATGTGACATGGAAGAGTAACCCATGACTCTAACTCTTTGTGCATTTGCAGTCCAAAGCAAATTTTAAATATGCACAAATTTAGGGGGAGCTCTTACTTGTCACATACTTCTCAAAGCGACGATATATTTCATGCTTATTATCATTTGTCGAAGCTTTGATCTATATGTTGTCATCAATTACCAAAAAGGGGGAGATTGAAAGTGCAACTATCCCTAGGTGGTTTTGGTAATTCATAACAACATATAGCTCATTGAGCTAATGCTATTCCAAGATGACTATTTCAGGAAAGCTCAATGATTGGCATGGCATGGATGCGAAAGTGGAACCCTCAAAATGCTAAGGACAAAGGATTGGCTCAAGCTCAAAAGCTCAAGACTCTTCATTTTATATTTTAGTGATCCAAGATCACATTGAGTCTTTAGGAAAAGCCAATACTATCAAGGAGGGATGAGGTGTTGCTTAATGAGCCTCTTGCTTCATGTGCTTAGTGATATGCTCCAAAGCCCTCAACTACTTTCCCATATCCACATATGACCTAAACCCTAAGCCAAACTCGGTCCTACCGATTCTTTCTATCCGGCGCCACCGAGTTTCACTTGTCATAAGCCACTTCCAAACCCTAGCAATTTGGTTCTACCGATAGGGATCTCGGTCTCACCGAGATGGGATCGCAAACTCTATGTTTCCCTTTCGTAACTTTTCGGTCTCACCGAAAGAGCGAATCGGTCCCACAGAGATTGTAGTGTAAACTCTATGTTTCCTTTTTGTAACTTTTCGGTCTCACCAAAAGAGCAAATCGGTCCCACCGAGTTTACCTGACCAACTCTCTGGTTAGCTTATTGCCAAACTCGGTCTCACCGAGTTTGTGTAATCGGTCTCACCGAGATTACGTTATGCCCAAACCCTAACCATATCGGTCCTATCGAGTTGCATGTCAGTCCCACCGAAAATCTCTAACGGTCACTAGGTTTACCTTTTCGGTCCGACCGAGTTTGTTGATTCGGTCCCACCGAGATTGGAAAACTGTGTGTAACGGTTGGATTTTGTGTGGAGGCTATATATACCCCTCCACCTCCTCTTCATTCGTGGAGAGAGCCATTAGAACACATACACAATTCCAACTCATATGTTCTGAGAGAGAACCACCTACTCATGTGTTGAGACGAAGATATTCCATTCCTACCATATGAATCTTGATCTCTAGCCTTCCCCAAGTTGCTTTCCACTCAAATCTTCTTTCCACAAAATCCAAATCCTATGAGAGAGAGTTGAGTGTTGGGGAGACTATCATTTGAAGCACAAGAGCAAGGAGTTCATCGTCAACACACCATTTGTTACTTCTTGGAGAGTGGTGTCTCCTAGATTGGCTAGGTGCCACTTGGGAGCCTCCGACAAGATTGTGGAGTTGAACCAAGGAGTTTGTAAGGGCAAGGAGATCGCCTACTTCGTGAAGATCTACCGCTAGTGAGGCAAGTCCTTCGTGGGCGATGGCCATGGTGGGATAGACAAGGTTGCTTCTTCATGGACTCTTCGTGGGTGGTTGCTTCTTCGTGGACCCTTCGTGGGTGGAGCCCTCCGTGGACTCACGCAACCGTTACCCTTCGTGGGTGGAGCCCTCCGTGGACTCGCGCAACCATTACCCTTCGTGGGTTGAAGTCTCCATCAACGTGGATGTAGGATAGCACCACCTATCCGAACCACGGGAAAAACATCCGTGTCTCCAATTGCGTTTGAATTCTCCAAACCCTTCCCTTTACATTATTGCAAGTTGCATGCTTTACTTTCCGCTGCCAATATACTCTTTGCATGCTTGCTTGAATTGTGTGATGATTGCTTGACTTGTCCTACAATAGCTAAAATCTGCCAAGAACTAAAATTGGGAAAAGGTTAAGTTTTTATTTGGTCAAGTAGTCTAATCACCCCCCCTCTAGACATACTTTCGATCCTACAAAAGCTCTACATCGACAACGCAGGATGGGGTCCCGAGGCCGATTCAATCGAATACTGGTACCGAGTCCCCTTTGGTGGGATTCATGTCTTCATCGGCAAGATCGGCGAACCGGCCCCCGAGCCGGACATCTGCACCGACATCATCGAAACGGCTCGGTGTGCAAGTTCTTCGCCAGTTCTGCCGAGGCAAGGCATGTTTTCGTAGGTGTCGTCCATGGATCGGGGTACGAGGATGGACTGGTCTCCGATGGAGAAACCATAGTCTGCTCTGATGACGAGTCTTCTGGAGAAACCGAATCGCTTTACCAGTTGCAGGACGACCGGATTGAGGGAGGATCCGAGGGCAACAGTATTCCGGATTTCCCCGGTCCGCCAAACTGGGCTGCCATCTTCATGGCCGGCACACGATCGGCGCCTCATTCATCTACCGTCGCAGCAGTGCTCTCCGGTTCAACGACGGCCACACCAGCAGGGGCAGGAAGCTCGGCGGCACCTCCGGCCCAAGTCTTATCTGATTTGTTCGACGCTCTGGCGGCACTAATGTCCGTGGAGGTAGACGCAGCAGCCAGGGATCAACACGATGCGGAGATTCTAAAAGTGAAAGATCAGATAGCCCAGGCTAAAGCGGACCTGGCAGCAGAGAACGCCGGGATGGCTACGGAGCAGGCCGAGTTGGAAGCACAGACTTATCGGATTAGACTGGATCAGAATGCTTTGGAGGAGGTCATGAGAAGAAGGTACTGATCACGTCTCCTGTCGGTTTATGAGCCGCAGAATCTTTTCAACACGCCAGGTGCACGAGCTGGTAACCAACCCACGCTAAACCGGGCGGGGGCGCCAGGAGAAGGAGCGCCGGTTCAGCCGCGCACGACGGACCTGCCTTGCCAGAACAATGTTGTACCATCAACGCCGCCCGGGCATTATTCCAACCCATTGGACAACATTGTGGCCGCCGCTTCACGTCTGGCAGCCCTCCCAACCGACGGCGAGTCACCAGTTGCAGTGGAAGCGCGTCGGGCCAGGGATCTCCTTCAGACAGCACTAAATCAACAGCAAGCATATTCACACAGCCGTGAGAGGATTCATTCCGCTCCCCGTCCAAGCCGAAGTTATAGCAGACACGTGGAAGACGAACTGGCCGTGTCCAGTAGTGCACGCCGCCGAAATTCGCCACGGGGGAACAACCCGGACGGAGGAGGTGCTAATACGCAAGATGTTGTGGACCACGGCCGCGCACGTCGAGAGGCCGAGTTGACAGCTCGACACGAAGCACGACAACATACTCCGGTTCACCCCACTGCCTCCGTGGAGCCAGGGGTGATGTTCAGTTCCCTAGGGGTACCGTGTTTAACTCCCACATTGCGTAATGTGCGACTACCCAAGGATTTCAACGGACCTCGTAAGGTACCAAATTACACCACCGATTTGCGGCCAGAGGCGTGGGTGAAGTGCTATGAGATGGCAATGGAGATGTTAGATGTGGATGAGGCAGTGTGTGCTAAATATTTCACCATGATGTTGGAAGGAACAACTCGCACTTGGTTGAAGAGCTTGCCGACCAACTCTATTGGATCATGGGCCGAACTGAAGCACCGGTTTATCCAGAACTTCAAGGATACTGTAAGCAGCCAATGTCGATTATAGATCTGGCCGCTTGTGTCCAAGAGGAAGGAGAGTCCACGACCCATTGGGTCAAACGGGTCTCGGCGATTTTGCATTCATCAGATCGTATCAATGCAGACACCGCAGTGTTAACGTTAGAGGGCAATTGCCGTTTCAAGCCGTTGAAACAGAAGTTGGGAAGGCTCAAACGTCACTGCAACGACATGTCAACACTCATGGCCGCTTTGGTTAAATATGCCGATTCAGATAATACCAAGGATCCGGATTCAGAGGAGGACAAACCGGAGAAAAGAAAGAAGAATGGTGGTGCAAAAGGGCAGCACCACAACCAAGGAGGCCATGGGAATAATGGTAAGCGTAAAGCGGATAGTTCAGACTTTGTGGCTAACACAAATATGCAGCGTCGCAAAGGTAAACCGCCCCAGCGCGATGGAGTGATGAATCTGGAGCGTTTGTTAAACCAACCCTGCCTGAAGCATGGAAGCAAGGAGGCCCCTTCCACACATATTTGGAAGGATTGTCACATAATGAGGGAGTTCAAAAACTCGATCTATACCGGTATGATCAGGATCCACCGGGCGGTTCAGGTCCAGGTTTCCATGGGGGCGGTGGTTCAAACTCTGGATTTCAGAATAACCAGGGCCATCAGAGCAACCATGGTAATAACCAGCAGAATAACCAAGGGAATCAGCAATAGTCAGGTTACCAAAGTCACCCCAAGGAGTTGAACAACGGACAGTATCATGTGTTCACTACTAGCCTGTGCAAGCGGGATCAGAAGCTTCAAAAGAGGGCAGTTAATACTATTGAATCGGCCATGCCACGTTATCTACGATGGTCGGAGCAGCCCATTGTGTGGAGCAGAGAGGATCACCCGCCCCGGGTTGACAATCCGGGTCAACTAGCCTTGGTGGTGGCACCTCAGGTGGGGGACTATAAGTTTACCAAAGTTCTGATGGATGGAGGGAGCAGTATCAACATCCTGTACTATGAGACTTTCCGTCGCATGGGGTTGACAGATAAGAATCTTAAACCGTCAAACACTATTTTCCATGGTGTAGTACCAGGTAAATTGGCATACCATGTTGGAAAGATTGCTTTGGAAGTCGTGTTTGGAGATGAGCATGATTCCAGGTCTGAAACATTGACCTTTGAGGTGGTGAAAATCCAGAGCCCATATCACGCGCTATTTGGACGGCCGGCTTACGCAAAATTCATGGCGAGACCCTGTTATGTCTATTTACAGCTCAAAATGTCGGGTTATAAGGGGACGATCACAGTACATGGAAGTCGAAAGATTGCTTTGTATTGCGAGGAAGGTGAAGCGGCCTATGCTAAATCGGTTTGTGCTACAGAGGAGCTGAAATTCTATAAGGACAATGTTGATCCGGCGGACATGTGACGCCCCGAGACCGATGTGCCAGGTGTCTTCGAGTTATTCGTTGTTGTTGCCATGTCTTTTGCTTGCGCGTTTCATCTTGTCATGTCATCATGTGCATTGCATCATCATGTTTTCGAAACTTGCATCCGTCCGGGTCTCCCCGTTCCGTCCGTTGTTCGTTCTGAGCCCAGACACACTTGCACGCGCCCGCGGCATGACCGAGATAGTATTTTATAAGTGGCCGGAAAATGTTCTTGGAATGGGATGAAAGTTGGCATGCGGTGTTGTTATGTTGCCTGTAGACCTCCTGCCAAATTTCATCGCATTCGGAGTCCGTTTGACGCCCCAACGGATAACTATAGCGGCAATAGTAGCCGGTCTAACGTCGGACGTTTTCGGTCTCCGGAAACAGTTGCCGGGCTGCACTCCTTCCCTCTCATCTTAGCCCAACCTCCTCTTCACAGCCCACCAAACCCCACTCCGACCGGAGCCATCGGATCGCGATCGGAGGGTCCGAAAAACCCCCCTAAATCCCCTAACCCTAGCTCTTTTGCTATATATGGATACCCCCTTGTCCATTTCAGGCAACCTAGCCTCCCCCTACCCTCAGCCGCCACCTCCCACCTCGTTTTCAGCACTGGCTGCCCCTTCTCCGCCACTTGGCGCCGTCCCTGAGGGTAGAAGCCGCCAGCGCCGCCGCTCCTGGCCATCCATGATGCACCACGTCACCCCTCCAGCGCCCCCATCCACCGCGGCCCGCTCAGGCCCGTGCGGGGCCCGCCCGAGCCCATCCAGGGCCTGAGCGCCTCCCGCTTCCTCACTCCCGATCTGGTTCCAGGGGAGGATCCCCTCGATCCAAAGCCCCGCCGCCGTCTCGTTTTGCCTCGCTTCGCCGGCCACCTGAGACGCCGCCGACGAGCACCAGCAGGCCGTTCACGCCGCCCTGCTCCTTCCCCATCTCCTTTCTCCCTTGCTCTTCCTCTACCCTAAGCCATGCGCTGCCGCCATTTTTTGCAGGAGCCACCGCCGAGCTCGTCGCCGGCCTCCTCGGCCTCGCCCGACACCGTTGACCGCGTCCGGTGCCGGATCCGAGCTCCCCACGCGTCGATCTGCTTGTTCCCGGCCTTCCCCGCCTTGCCCCGTCGATGTCCTCGCCGGACCACGGCTGCCGCCACGCCTGTTCCCGCCTCTGCTTCGAGTAGGAGGAGCTCGCCCGTCACCGTTGACCGCATCCTCATGGGCTGCGTCTCCCCGACCCAGATCCGCCGGCCCACCACCCCGCTCCCCCTTCGGCCTGTTGGCCCGATGTGAGCAGCCCCTCCAGCGCCTCCCCTATGCACTTCTGGGCCTGCTAGTTTCGGCCCATGGCATTTTTTTTTCCGTTCTACGATTTGTCTATTTACCAGGCATTTACAGATTTGTAGAAAAGCCCCCTAAACTTCATGCATATAATAACTTAATAATTGTGCATCGGATTAAAACATTTTATATATGAAACTTGCTTAGAATTTTGTCTAGATTCATAATATGTTTAAAATGTTTAAAATGTTGTTTGATTAAATTTGCTCCTATGCCATGTTAAAATGATTTAATTCATAACTAAATAACCGTAACTCCGATTTTAATAAACTTTATATGTAATTGGGGTAGAAAAATGCCTAGTTTAACATGGTGGCTTAATTTTGCATGCTTAACAACTCTAAAATTATGTTTAGGGCAGAACAGTACCAAACCTAATATATGCATATGAGGAGTTTCCGGACTTGTTGTTTTGTTGTTCCGGCCTCATTTAAACTTGCCTAGATTAGATAGTTTCATCTTGTGACACCTCTTGCCATGCTAAAAACATTTAATCTTCTTGGGTACATAAACGAGATCAAACTAAATAAGTCACATGGTGTTTCGTTAATATGCAACGGAGTTGCATATTGAGCTCCACTTAATTTGTTGTATTGCTTGTGCTTTTTGCCATGTCATTTATCATTAATCCGAACATGCATCATACTTGGTTGTGCATCATGCCATGTCTATGTGGTGGTTGTTTACTATGATTGTTTGTTTCTTTCCAGTGTGGCTTCTTCGGGTTGGTTCCGGTAACGTCGCGTTTGTGAGGATCCGTTCGACTACGTCCGTTTGTCTTCTTCATGGACTCGTTCTTCTTCCTTGCGGGATCTCAGGCAAGATGATCATACCCTCGAAATCACTTCTATCTTTGCTTGCTACTTGCTCGCTCTTTTGCTATGCCTATGCTGCGATACCTACCACTTGCTTATCATGCCTCCCATATTGGTGAACCAAGCCTCTAACCCACCTTGTCCTAGCAAACCGTTGATTGGCTATGTTACCACTTTGCTCAGCCCCTCTTATAGCGTTGTTAGTTGCAGGTGAAGATTGA
The DNA here is from genome assembly GCF_002162155.2 of Triticum dicoccoides. Lineage (NCBI taxonomy): Eukaryota > Viridiplantae > Streptophyta > Magnoliopsida > Poales > Poaceae > Triticum > Triticum dicoccoides. The sequence goes on along the minus strand of NC_041388.1, from coordinate 637,901,723 downwards.
AGTTTGTTCCGTGTTGGAACATGGAGATGTTGTTCCTTGTTGGAACATGTTTACTTCTTGGGATATCACAATATATCTTATTTAATTAATGCATCTATATACTTGGTAACGGGTGGAAGGCTCGGCCTTATGCCTGGTGTTTTGTTCCACTCTTGCCGCCCTAGTTTCCGTCATATCGGTGTTATGTTCCCGGATTTTGCGTTCCTTACGCGGTTGGGCTATTATGGGAACCCCTTGACAGTTCGCCTTGAGTAAAACTCCTCCAGCAATGCCCAACATTGGTTTTACCATTTGCCACCTAGCCTTTTCTTTCCCTTGGGTTCTGCAGACTCAAGGGTCATCTTTATTTTAACCCCCCCGGGCCAGTGCTCCTCTGAGTGTTGGTCCAACTGAGCGATGTCCGAGGCTACCAGGGGCAACTCTGGGCTGGCTTACCCGACGTCTTGTTCATCCGGTGTGCCCTGAGAAAGAGATATGTTCAGCTCCTATCGGGATTTGTCGGCACATCTGGGTGGCTTTGTTGGTCTTGTTTTACCATTGTCGAAATGTCTTGTAACTGGGATTCCGAGTCTGATCGGGTCTTCCCGCTAGAAGAAATATCCTTCGTTGAGCGTGAGAGCTTGTCATGGGCTAAGTTGGGACACCCCTGCAAGGATTTGAACTTTCGAAAACCGTGCCCGTGGTTATGGGCAGATGGGAATTTGTTAACGTCCGGTTGTAGAAAACCTGAAGTTGACCTTATTTAAAATGCATCAACCGCGTGTGTAACCGTGATGGTCTCTTTCCGGCGGAGTCCGGGAAGTGAACACGGTGTTGGAGTTATGCTTGACGTAGGTTGTTCTAGGATCATTTCTTGATCATACTTTTATCGACCATGCTTTGCCTTCTCTTCTCGCTCTCATTTGCGTATGTTAGCCACCATATATGCTAGTCGCTTGCTGCAGCTCCACCTCATACCTTTACCTTACCCATAAGCTTAAATAGTCTTGATCGCGAGGGTGCGAGATTGCTGAGTCCCCATGGCTCACGGATACTTCCAAAACCAGCTTGCAGATGACGCAACCAAGCTCAGGAGGAGCTCGATGAAGATCTTATCCTTTGTGTCGTTTCGTTCTAGTTGATCAGTAGTGGAGCCCAGCTGGGGTCGATCGGGGACCTTTGTCGCATTTGGGGTTCTTCTTTTATTTTGGTTCCGTATTCGGACCTTGATTATATTTGGTTGATGTAATGCTTTATTCATGTAATTGTGTGAAGTGGCGATTGTAAGCCAACTATGTATCTTTTTCCCTTTATGTATTACATGGGTTGTGTGAAGATTACCTCACTTGCGACATTGCTTTCAATGCGGTTATGCCTCTAAGTCGTGCTTCGACACGTGGGAGATATAGCCGCATCGAGGGCGTTATAAGTTGGTATCAGAGCCTTCCCCGACCTTAGGAGCCCCCACTGCTTGATCGTTATTAGCAGCCGTTGTTGAGTCTAGAAAAATGTTTTGAGTCATTTAGGAATTATATATCGGAGAGTTAGGAATTCTTTTTACTCCCCAGTCCCTTCGTCGCTCTGGTGAGGCATCCTGACGTAGAGTTTTGACTCTTCTCTTCTCAAATTTCACTAAAAAAAATTTAGGATCACGCGCGTATCTTGGAATCGTTCCGATGGTTTTGTGACGAGAACATTGTCTTGGTGCCTCCTGTCAGGGGTTTCATGGAAGTGTCCCGGGGAGTTGAGCTCCGAGGTGTTGTCATCATCATTTTATCGTTGTAGTTCTGGAATACCCGAGTTTAGTACGCTGACATCGAAAATCTCTTTTATGCAGTTCGTTGGTGAGATAACCTCGACGCCACCCAGTACTGGGGCGGGAGTTCGGGAGTATCGCCATAACTCGTATAACGGATGCTTTTCAAAGGTTGAGGTAGATGATTTCCGAAGGTTTCTTGGTTATGTGTTGAAGGATGGATACAGCTGGATGTAGGATTTGCTAGTTTGGGTGAGATATTATGCTTCCCCTATATCCCCAACACCTGATTGCATAACCATAAAGTTTCGGGAGTTTCATAGGTGGGAATTCAAGTAGCTCCTAGGATTTCTTTCCAACAAATGTATGATATGAAATTGGGGTTCGACGTCTAGTGGTCCTTCTATCCACGGTTGGTTTTACAGTGGTCTCGTTGCGTCTTAAAGAGTCCTTGGCTATCCCGACTCGGGGATGCTTCGTATGTCATGTGCACTGCCTTGTACATAATGGTGCTGTACGATCGAGCCCGTGTAGGCCCCACCCCGAAATCTTCAGACGAAATCTCTATCATATGTTTGTTCCGGCTTATCTCGCAAGCCAATCCTTTGTTTTGTTTTGAGTTGTGGTATTCGAGTTGCTTCGAAGTCAAATGTTGATTCCATACCTTTCCTAAATGGTGTTCTCATACTCCGATGTGAATACCAATCCTTCTTGATCATCAAGATTGTTTTATCAACCCTTTTTAACCGGTGTACTTCTCTTTAAATGGATCCAATCTTGTCAACATCCGCAAGATCAAGTATCAGTTCTTCTCAACGGTGTTTGCTTTATCCGTTCCAAGTTGTCTTTTTTTCCCGCCCACCCACCCTTGTTTTCTTCAAGGACTCAGATTTATTATTCAAGTATCCTTCATTGATGTGAAGTCTCTCCATTCTTTTCCGTCAATTTCTTATCCGTTGATTCTCAGGAAGATACTAACGGAGCTTCAAGTTCATCACTCTTCGTTTTTTTCTTCTTCGGTGGATTCAAGTCAAGCTTTGTCGATCATATTCCTTTCATTGTTTCAAATGCTTTCCATGCTGTTGCACCTCTTAATCATCCACCTCTTGCTATTTTGTATCTGGAGTGCTGAAGATATATCAGAAGATTCATGCTTCTACTCTTAATCTGTTCAACCTATTTCGAGGATGTTATCTCATTCAAGCCATTTAATTCAACCAGCGCAATCTTTCTTCAAATCATCTCAATGGTGTATCTTTTGAGTGGGCCCTAACCCACAGGTTTTTCCCAGGATCTTACCTGACTCTTCTAATTCTCCCGGAGCTTTTCAAATTCATCTCAAAGTTTGACGTAAGCATGATTTGTCATCAGTCAAATGTCTTTCTCTAAGATCTCTCAAATCCTTTTTTTTCATTGTTGGTTCAACCTTTCTAATTGTCATTCCGGAGTGCCTCAGCAATTCATGGTGGTGTTTCTCATTGTCATTCTCGGATTTTGAAGACCAAAGAAGAGTTTTTCCTCCATATCTTACCCCATTCTCTTCATGTTTCATGGTTCTAGCTTTTGCCATCCTCTCATAATTGTTTTCAAATGTGAGATTTCTTTTCACCCATCTGAAGCAATTCAAGAGTCTTCTCAGTTTGATTACCCAGAGTCCATCATTTCAGGTTTATTCATTCTCAGTTGTTAGTTATCATTCTCCTATTTAACCGGTCCTTCGTTCTAGTGATCTTCAATCAGTTCATGATCCCTTCGTTCTCATGTATCTAAATTCTCTCAAGTGTCTTTGTTCATGTCACAATTCTTCCCGGTGTTTCTTTATCTTTTCTTCGTTCATTTCCAATTAATACGGTGGTTCGTTCAAGATCTCTTCCTTGGTTATCATATCAATTCATTCGTTCTTCCAAACCCTCCAGGTGGTTCATTCTATACCTTCCCAAGTTGGCGCGATATCTACCTTAATCCTTTCTACAAGAATAAGTAGTATGCCAAATCCGTTGTTTGTCATCAATTTAAATTGGTGAAGGACACACATAACGTAATTCTTGTTCTTGTTCATCCAAGTGATTAATTCCTTATTTCGAAGGTTCATCAAATTCCTGATTTCAATTGTGTCATCTTCTCTTTTTCCCAGAGTTCCAAGCTCTCGCAATTTTATCATCACGGAGATCCATCTAAATCATTACAAGGCTTCACCTTGTGTTTTCAACTTCTCTTTCTTTCCATTTGATCATTCTTTTGGTTAACGGAGTTCTTCATGGAGGCTCTACATGATGCTTCAGCAACAATTTAATTTCTTCATGAAGTGTTCTTTGAGATTCTTTTCAGAGGAGCTCAAGTTTTTTTCTTCATCTTGCTATCCGGAGTGCAATTCTTTCTTCCGTATCATTGGAGGTGGTATTCTGTCATTCTTGATAATTTGAGTTCATGTTTCATGATTCACATGTTATTAAGAATGAGGTATTTTAAATCCATCAATCTCGTCATTGGAGTTACCTTGGGTTATAGTTCACCTAAAGCCTTCCCTAAGGTTTGTTGCTATCTATGGTGCTTATAAAAGACCCAAGTTCTTCGTTATCCTCCCAGAGAAATAAGTTTCTCGTCTCCTTGTTCATTCCAATCCAATTCTTTTTCCGTGAGTGGCACGCTGTCACCTCATAACTTGAGATGTATTCCATAAGACCATATCAAGTGTATTCTTTTTGTTGGTGGTGTTCCAACAACTCTGTTCGACCCTTCTCCTAAAGATGCCTTTTCAAACTCTTTGTGGCAGAAGTTATCATTTTCTTCTCCATTCTTTATTTTAATCATCTATCTTCTATTACTCTCTCCTGGAGGAATTGTGTTGCTGCTCTCTTCAAACCTTCTTCTTGCTCTTGTCAAGAGCATGTTCTTTTCGTGCTTATGCATTTAACCGGAGGTGTGCCTTTTGGCTCAAGTTTTCTTCGCCTTATCAAGCTTTGCATCTCTTTTCAACCGAAGTGCGGTCTGAGATCTTTCTTACCCCTTGTTCCATTCATTCAATAGTTACGGAGGCAGTGTATTGTGATTTCATCAAGTATCTTCTCATCTTATCAAGTTATTATTCAATTCCTTTTTCTTTTCAATCGGAGTGCTGCCCGAAGTTGTTCTTCCTTGTTCCTCTTTTCTAACGGAGTGTTTCCAACTTCGTTCATCTCCATCGTATTCTTTTCTCGAAATGGCTTAAACTTTGCAAGGTTCTTTGGTTTCACTCATTGGTCAAAGAAGCAACTTAGTTTTACCTCTTTTCTATCTCTTCCGTTTTCTCTCCGGTGCCATTCTAGATCTCGGGACGAGATCCTCTCGTAGTGGTGGAGTGTTGTGACGCCCCGAGACCGATGTGCCAGGTGTCTTCGAGTTATTCGTTGTTGTTTCCATGTATTTTGCTTGCGCGTTTCATCTTGTCATGTCATCATGTGCATTTCATAATCATGTTTTCGAAACTTGCATCCGTCCGGGTCTCCCCGTTCCGTCCGTTGTCCGTTCTGAGCCCAGACACACTTGCACGCGCCTGCGGCATGACCGAGATAGTATTTTATAAGTGGCCGGAAAATGTTCTTGGAATGGGATGAAAGTTGGCATGCGGTGTTGTAATGTTTCCTGTAGACCTCCTGCCAACTTTCATTGCATTCGGAGTCCGTTTGACTTCCCGACGGATAACTATAGCGGCAATAGTAGCCGGTCTAACGTCGGACATTTTTGGTCTCCGGAAATAGTTGCCGGGCTGCACTCCTTCCCTCTCATCTCAGCCCAACCTCCTCTTCACAGCCCACCAAACCCCACTCCGACCGGAGCCATCAGATCGCGATCGGAGGGTCCGAAACCCCCTCTAAATCCCCTAACCCTAGCTCTTTTGCTATATATGGATACCCCCTTGTCCATTTCAGGCAACCTAGCCTCCCCCTACCCTCAGCCGCCACCTCCCACCTCGTTTTCAGCACCGGCCGCCCCTTCTCCGCCACTTGGCGCCATCCCTGAGGGTAGAAGCCGCCAGCGCCGCCTCTCCTGGCCATCCATGATGCGCCACGTCACCCCTCCAGCGCCCCCATCCACCGCGGCCCGCTCAGGCCCGTGCGGGGCCCGCCCGAGCCAATCCAGGGCCTGAGCGCCTCCAGCTTCCTCGCTCCCGATCTGGTTCGAGGGGAGGAGCCCCTCGATCCAGAGCCCCGCCGCCGTCTCGTTTTGCCTCGCTTCGCCGGCCACCTGAGACGCCGCCAACGAGCACCAGCAGGCCGTTCACGCCGCCCTGCTCCTTCCCCATCTCCTTTCTCCCTTGCTCTTCCTCTACCCTAAGCCATGCACTGCCGCCATTTTTTGCAGGAGCCACCGCCGAGCTCGTCGCCGGCCTCCTCGGCCTCGCCCATCACCGTTGACCGCGTCCGGTGCTGGATCCGAGCTTGTCAGGACCCCGATCCTAAGTCACACCGATCTAGCATGTAACACATCATATCACTTTGCGTCCTCACACACGGTATTCCCACGGGTGCCACCTTACCTGGCCCGGGACCGTTTGCGCCTTTTGGCTCACGTATATGATAGTGTCGCTAGCATCCATATGACAAAGAAGCCGGGCTGACATGGCTAGTCGTGAACCCAAAGTGGCACTAACTTACAGGGACAGGCATACATGACCCAGCAACGAACGTGTCGGTCATCAGCGAGTGAATCCAGGCTGTAGCACTGGGCTAGCAGGACTCCGGTGAACCGGGCTGTAGCGGGCTAACAGGACTCCGGTATTCATCGCGTGACATTTCCCCGAAGGGACAGACACATGAACGAAGAAGGACACATGCCGGCCAGCCTAAGTGTTCCGGAGCAGTAGCAAGCTACCATGGCCCAGTGGAAACACTAGGAGACATTTCCCGGTAAGAGAGGCTACTAAGGATAAACAACTAGATAGTCAGATCCCACACATACCAAGCATTTCAATAACATACACACAATATGCTCGATATGTGCAAACACAACATGGCATCACAACATGACTCTACGACTCAAGTATTTGTTCATTAGGCTCCGAGGAGCGAGACATTACAAACATGGGTCTCATGACCCAACAATCAGAGCATACAAGTCAGAGCACAAGCGGAAGCTAATATGTCTGAGTACAGACATCTATAAATGAAAAAGGCTGAGAAGCCTGACTATCTACCAGATCCTGCCGAGGGCACAAGATCGTAGCTGAGGTAACAAGCTAAACGTCGAAGGCCACGTGGAACTACTAGTGAGACTGAAGTCTCTCTGCAAAAACATAAATTAAGCAACGTGAGTACAAATGTACCCAGCAAGACTTACATCAGATCTATCTACATATGCATCATTATCAACAAAGGGGATGGTGGGGTTTAACTGCAGCAAGCCAGCTTTGACTCGGTGGCTATCCTAAACTACGACTGCAAGTAACTCTTTTGAGGTGGCGCACACGAGTCCACATATTCACCATATCAATACCCCACTATGGATCCGCTCCCGTCTCCCTACGAGAACGCCATCCATAGCACTCACGCTTAACTGGCGTATTTTAGAGTATCCACTTTCACTTGTCTATGAACTGTACATGGGGTCCAAGTTTCCATATCTGAGGAATCCGGCTATTCGAATAGATAATGATAACCCTGCAGGGGTGTACTTCTTCACACACGCTCTCGCCACTTACCGCCCTGTACACGTCATGTACCTCGGCAACCTTCAAGCGGAAGCCGGGCGAGGGAGTCGGCCATGACCTGACTAACCGAACAAGTCTCTAGTCCAGGTTTATCGCCTATTCGGGTTCCATCCGCAAGGAGATCCGGCCGGGGTGTCGCTCACGGCCCCAAACGATGTGAGCAGGGTTCCCAAGCCCACCATCCGGGTGCCACTTGGTACACCATGCCACTGTGCCTAGTCTGTCCCAAGCCCACCTGTACCGGGTGCCACTTGGTAGACTACTAACACTACCTACAAACACCAGAAACTAATTGCAACTCCTAGACGGAGATCAAGTTGATTAATAAGTCGAGAGGGGCACTTAAGCATTCCAATGCATGGTAGTAGCTGGTCATGGATCACAAACACAGAACTCAGTTCCTGAGGACGGCTGCAATGAGACAACCCACCATGTACTCCTACATGGCCTCTCACCGCTACCTTTACCAAATCGTGTTCACACACTTAGCTCACACATAGTAGGACATGTTCACACGCCTCTGATTCATCCCCGATGAATCAGACCTGACTCAACTCTAAGCAGTAGCAGGCATGACAAACAAGCATGAATGAGAAGGCACATCAGGGCTCAAACAACTCCTACTCATGCTAGTGGGTTTCATCTATTTACTGTGGCAATGACAGGTCATGCAAAGGATAAAGGGGTTCAGCTACCGCCGCAAGTAACAAATATGTCATTGTTGTCCTAATGCAGTAAAAGGGAGCAGGAGCGAGAGAGTGGGATTTTATCGGAATGAACAAGGGGGTTTTGCTTGCCTGGCACTTCTGAAGATAGCATTGAGTCTTCATTAGTGTCAACGATCACATCATCGGTACAACGTCTACCGAGGGGGAACAACACCGGCAAACACAGAAGAAACACGATCAATGCAATGCACAATATGATGCATGCTATGACATGGCAATATGAATGTGTTTTGGGCTAATGTACCTAGCTATGATTTAAATGAAGTTGGTTTGAATACATGATTCAAATTCCAACTCCATATATGATTATTTAAATGCCCTTTATTTGATTTGACCTAAACAGTGAACAAAAGTTGTTCTAACATGCATGAAAATGGTACAGATGGATTCCTTGAATTTTTCTGATAATGTTTCATATATAATTTATTTAATTTGGAGTTACGGTTGAATTTCTATGAATTTTAGAAGTTTATATAATTTTCTGGAATTTATAAATCATTTCCCCACACGCCGATCTGCTCGTTCCCGGCCTTCCCCGCCTTGTCCCATCGATGTCCTCGCTGGACCACCGCCACCGCCACGCCTGTTCCCGCCTCTGCTTCAAGTAGGAGGAGCTCGCCCATCACCGTTGACTGCGTAAGTATGGGCTGCGTCTCCGCGACCCAGATCCGCCGGCCCACCACCCTGCTCCCCCTTCGGCCTGTTGGCCCGATGTGAGCAGCCCCTCCAGCGCCTCCCCTATGCACTTCTGGGCCTGCTAGTTTCGGCCCATGGCATGTTTTTTTTTCCGTTCTACGATTTGTCTATTCACCAGGGATTTACAGATTTGCAGAAAAGCCCCCTAAACTTCATGCATATAATAACTTAATAACCGTGCATCGGATTAAAACATTTTATATATGAAACTTTCTTAGAATTTTGTCTAGATTCATAATATGTCACTTTCATCCATGTTTAAAATGTTTAAAATGTTGTTTGATTAAATTTGCTCCTATGCCATGTTAAAATGATTTAATTCATAACTAAATAACCGTAACTCTGATTTTAATAAACTTTATATGTAATTGGGGTAGGAAAATGCCTAGTTTAACATGGTGGCTTCATTTTGCATGCTTAACAACTCTAAAATTATGTTTAGGGCAGAACAGTACCAAACCTAATATATGCATATGAGGAGTTTCCGGACTTGTTGTTTTGTTGTTCCGGCCTCATTTAAACTTGCCTAGATTAGATAGTTTCATCTTGTGACACCTCTTGCCATGCTAACAACATTTAATCTTCTTGGGTACATAAACGAGATCGAACTAAATAAGTCACGTGGTGTTTCGTCAATATGCAACGGAGTTGCATATTGAGCTCCACTTAATTTGTAGTATTGCTTGTGTTTTTTGCCATGTCATTTATCATTAAACCGAACATGCATCATACTTGGTTCTGCATCATGCCATGTCTATGTGGTGGTTGTTTACTATGATTGTTTGCTTCTTTCCGGTGTGGCTTCTTCGGGTTGGTTCCGGTAACGTCGCGTTTGTGAGGATCCGTTCGACTACGTCCGTTTGTCTTCTCCATGGACTCGTTCTTCTTCCTTGCGGGATCTCAGGCAAGATGATCATACCCTCGAAATCACTTCTATCTTTGCTTGCTAGTTGCTCCCTCTTTTGCTATGCCTATGCTGCGATACCTACCACTTGCTTATCATGCCTCCCATATTGGTGAACCAAGCCTCTAACCCACCTTGTCCTAGCAAACCGTTGATTGGCTATGTTACCGCTTTGCTCAGCCCCTCTTATAGCGTTGTTAGTTGCAGGTGAAGATTGAAGTTTGTTCCATGTTGGAACATGGAGATGTTGTTCCTTGTTGGAACATGTTTACTTGTTGGGATATCACAATATATCTTATTTAATTAATGCATCTATATACTTGGTAACGGGTGGAAGGTTCGGCCTTATGCCTGGTGTTTTGTTCCACTCTTGCCGCCCTAGTTTCCGTCATATCGGTGTTATGTTCCCGGATTTTGCGTTCCTTACGCGGTTGGGCTATTATGGGAACCCCTTGACAGTTCGCCTTGAGTAAAACTCCTCCAGCAATGCCCAACATTGGTTTTACCATTTGCCACCTAGCCTTTTCTTTCCCTTGGGTTCTGCAGACTCAAGGGTCATCTTTATTTTAACCCCCCCGGGCCAGTGCTCCTCTGAGTGTTGGTCCAACTGAGCGATGTCCGAGGCTACCAGGGGCAACTCTGGGCTGGCTTACCCGACGTCTTGTTCATCCGGTGTGCCCTGAGAAAGAGATATGTTCAGCTCCTATCGGGATTTGTCGGCACATCTGGGTGGCTTTGTTGGTCTTGTTTTACCATTGTCGAAATGTCTTGTAACTGGGATTCCGAGTCTGATCGGGTCTTCCCGCTAGAAGAAATATCCTTCGTTGAGCGTGAGAGCTTGTCATGGGCTAAGTTGGGACACCCCTGCAAGGATTTGAACTTTCGAAAACCGTGCCCGTGGTTATGGGCAGATGGGAATTTGTTAACGTCCGGTTGTAGAAAACCTGAAGTTGACCTTATTTAAAATGCATCAACCGCGTGTGTAACCGTGATGGTCTCTTTCCGGCGGAGTCCGGGAAGTGAACACGGTGTTGGAGTTATGCTTGACGTAGGTTGTTCTAGGATCACTTCTTGATCATACTTTTATCGACCATGCTTTGCCTTCTCTTCTCGCTCTCATTTGCGTATGTTAGCCACCATATATGCTAGTTGCTTGCTGCAGCTCCACCTCATACCTTTACCTTACCCATAAGCTTAAATAGTCTTGATCGCGAGGGTGCGAGATTGCTGAGTCCCCATGGCTCACGGATACTTCCAAAACCAGCTTGCAGATGACGCAACCAAGCTCAGGAGGAGCTCGATGAAGATCTTATCCTTTGTGTCGTTTCGTTCTAGTTGATCAGTAGTGGAGCCCAGCTGGGGTCGATCGGGGACCTTTGTCGCATTTGGGGTTCTTCTTTTATTTTGGTTCCGTATTCGGACCTTGATTATATTTGGTTGATGTAATGCTTTATTCATGTAATTGTGTGAAGTGGCGATTGTAAGCCAACTATGTATCTTTTTCCCTTTATGTATTACATGGGTTGTGTGAAGATTACCTCACTTGCGACATTGCTTTCAATGCGGTTATGCCTCTAAGTCGTGCTTCGACACGTGGGAGATATAGCCGCATCGAGGGCGTTATAAGTTGGTATCAGAGCCTTCCCCGACCTTAGGAGCCCCCACTGCTTGATCGTTATTAGCAGCCGTTGTTGAGTCTAGAAAAATGTTTTGAGTCATTTAGGAATTATATATCGGAGAGTTAGGAATTCTTTTTACTCCCCAGTCCCTTCGTCGCTCTGGTGAGGCATCCTGACGTAGAGTTTTGACTCTTCTCTTCTCAAATTTCACTAAAAAAATTTTAGGATCACGCGGGTATCTTGGAATCGTTCCGATGGTTTTGTGACGAGAACATTGTCTTGGTGCCTCCTGTCAGGGGTTTCGTGGAAGTGTCCCGGGGAGTTGAGCTCCGAGGTGTTGTCGTCATATTTTTATCGTTGCAGTTCTGGAATACCTGAGTTTACTACGCCAACATCGAAAATCTCTTTTATGCAGTTCGTTTGTGAGATAACCTCGATGCCACCCAGTACTGGGGCGGGCGTTCGGGAGTATCACCATAACTCGTATAACGGATGCTTTTCAAAGGTTGAGGTAGATGATTTACGAAGGTTTCTTGGTTATGTGTTGAAGGATGGATACAGCTGGATGTAGGATTTGCTAGTTTGGGTGAGATATTATGCTTCCCCTATATCCCCAACACCTGATTGCATAACCGGAAAGGTTCGGGAGTTTCATAGGTGGGAATTCAAGTAGCTCCTAGGATTTCTTCCAACAAATGTATGATATGAAATTGGGGTTCGACGTCTTGTGGTCCGCCTATCCACGGTTGGTTTTACAGTGGTCTCGTTGCGTCTTAAAGAGTCCTTGGCTATGCCGACTCGGGGATGCTTCGTATGTCATGTGCACTGCCTTGTACATGATGGTGTTGTACGATCGAGCCCGTGTAGGCCCCACCCCGAAATCTTCGGACGAAATCTCTATCATATGTTTGTTCCGGCTTATCTCGCAAGCCAATCCTTTGTTTTGTTTTGAGTTGTGGTATTCGAGTTGCTTCGAAGTCAAATGTTGATTCCATACCTTTCCTAAATGGTGTTCTCATACTCCGATGTGAATACCAATCCTTCTTGATCATCAAGATTGTTTTATCAACCCTTTTTAATCGGTGTACTTCTCTTCAAATGGATCCAATCTTGTCAACATCCGCAAGATCAAGTATCAGTTCTTCTCAACGGTGTTTGCTTCATCCGTTCCAAGTTGTCTTTTTTTTCCCGCCCACCCACCCTTGTTTTCTTCAAGGACTCAGATTTATTATTCAAGTATCCTTCATTGATGTGAAGTCTCTCCATTCTTTTCCGTCAATGTTCTTATCCGTTGATTCTCAGGAAGATACTAACGGAGCTTCAAGTTCATCACTCTTCGTTTTTTTCTTCTTCGGTGGATTCAAGTCAAGCTTTGTCGATCATATTCCTTTCATTGCTTCAAATGCTTTCCATGCCATTGCACCTCTTAATCATCCACCTCTTGCTATTTTGTATCTGGAGTGCAGAAGATATATCAGAAGATTCATGCTTCTACTCTTAATCTGTTCAACCTATTTCGAGGATGTTATCTCATTCAAGCCATTTAATTCAACCAGCGCAATCTTTCTTCAAACCATCTCAACGGTGTATCTTTTGAGTGGGCCCTAACCCACAGGTTTTTCCCAGGATCTTACCTGACTCTGCTAATTCTCCCGGAGCTTTTCAAATTCATCTGAAAGTTTGACGTAAGCATGATTTTTCATCAGTCAAATGTCTTTCTCTAAGATCTCTCAAATCCTTTTTTTTCATTGTTGGTTCAACCTTTCTAATTGTCATTCCGGAGTGCCTCAGCAATTCATGGTGGTGTTTCTCATCATCATTCTCGGATTTTGAAGACCAAAGAAGAGTTTTTCCTCCATATCTTACCCCATTCTCTTCATGTTTCATGGTTCTAGCTTTTGCCATCCTCTCAAAATTGTTTTCGAATGTGAGATTTCTTTTGACCCATCCGGAGCGATTCAAGAGTCTTCTCAGTTTGATTACCCAGAGTCCATCATTTCAGGTTTATTCATTCTCAGTTGTCAGTTATCATTCTCCTATTTAACCGGTCCTTCGTTCTAGTGATCTTCAATCAGTTCGTGATCCCTTCGTTCTCATGTATCTAAATTCTCTCAAGTGTCTTCGTTCATGTCACAATTCTTCCCGGTGTTTCTTTATATTTTCTTCGTTCATTTCCAATTAATACGGTGGTTCGTTCAATATATCTTCCTTGGTTATCATATCTATTCATTCGTTCTTCCAAACCCTCCAGGTGGTTCATTCTATACCTTCCCAAGTTGGCGCGATATCTACCTTAATCCTTTCTACAAGAATAAGTAGTATGCCAAATCCGTTGTTTGTCATCAATTTAAATTGGTGAAGGACACGCATAACGTAATTCTTGTTCTTGTTCATCCAAGTGATTAATTCCTTATTTCGAAGGTTCATCAAATTCCTGATTTCAATTGTGTCATCTTCTCTTTTTCCCGGAGTTCCAAGCTCTCGCAATTTTATCATCACGGAGATCCATCTAAATCATTACAAGGCTTCACCTTGTGTTTTCAACTTCTCTTTCTTTCCATTTGATCATTCTTTTGGCTAACGGAGTTCTTCATGGAGGCTCTACATGATGCTTCAGCAACAATTTAATTTCTTCATGAAGTGTTCTTTGAGATTCTTTTCAGAGGAGCTCAAGTTTTTTTCTTCATCTTGCTATCCGGAGTGCAATTCTTTCTTCCGTATCATTGGAGGTGGTATTCTGTCATTCTTGATAATTTGAGTTCATGTTTCATGATTCACATGTTATTAAGAATGAGGTATTTTAAATCCATCAATCTCGTCATTGGAGTTACCTTGGGTTATAGTTCACCTAAAGCCTTCCCTAAGGTTTGTTGCTATCTATGGTGCTTATAAAAGACCCAAGTTCTTCGTTATCCTCCCGAAGAAATAAGTTTCTCGTCTCCTTGTTCATTCCAATCCAATTCTTTTTCCATGAGTGGCACGCTGTCACCTCATAACTTGAGATGTATTCCATAAGACCATATCAAGTGTATTCTTTTCGTTGGTGGTGTTCCAACAACTCCGTTCGGCCCTTCTCCTAAAGATGCCTTTTCAAACTCTTTGTGGCAGAAGTTATCATTTTCTTCTCCATTCTTTATTTTAATCATCTATCTTCTATTACTCTCTCCTGGAGGAATTGTGTTGCTGCTCTCTTCAAACCTTCTTCTTGCTCTTGTCAAGAGCATGTTCTTTTCGTGCTTATCCATTTAACCGGAGGTGTGCCTTTTGGCTCAAGTTTTCTTCGCCTTATCAAGCTTTGCATCTCTTTTCAACCGGAGTGCGGTCTGAGATCTTTCTTACCCCTTGTTCCATTCATTCAATAGTTACGGAGGCAGTGTATTGTGATTTCATCAAGTATCTTCTCATCTTATCAAGTTATTATTCAATTCCTTTTTCTTTTCAATCGGAGTGCTGCCCGAAGTTGTTCTTCCTTGTTCCTCTTTTCTAACGGAGTGTTTCCAACTTCGTTCATCTCCATCGTATTCTTTTCTCGAAATGGCTTAACCTTTGCAAGGTTCTTTGGTTTCACTCATTGGTCAAAGAAGCAACTTAGTTTTACCTCTTCTCTATCTCTTCCGTTTTCTCTCCGGTGCCATTCTAGATCTCGGGACGAGATCTACTCGTAGTGGTGGAGTGTTGTGACGCCCCGAGACCGATGTGCCAGGTGTCTTCGAGTTATTCGTTGTTGTTTCCATGTCTTTTGCTTGTGCATTTCATCTTGTCATGTCATCATGTGCATTGCATCATCATGTTTTCAAAACTTGCATCCGTCCGGGTCTCCCCATTCCGTCCGTTGTCCGTTCTGAGCCCAGACACACTTGCACGCGCCCGCGGCATGACCGAGATGGAATTTTATAAGTGGCCGGAAAATGTTCTTGGAATGGGATGAAAGTTGGCATGCGGTGTTGTAATGTTGCCTGTAGACCTCCTGCCAAATTTCATCGTATTCGGAGTCCGTTTGACGCCCCAACGGATAACTATAGCGACAATAGTAGCCAGTCTAATGTCGGACATTTTCGGTCTCCGGAAACAGTTGTCGGGCTGCACTCCTTCCCTCTCATCTCAGCCCAACTTCCTCTTCACAGCCCACCAAACCCCACTCCGACCGGAGCCATCAGATCGCGATCGGAGGGTCCGAAACACCCCCCTAAATCCCCTAACCCTAGCTCTTTTGCTATATATGGATACCCCCTTGTCCATTTCAGGCAACCTAGCCTCCCCCTACCCTCAGCCGCCACCTCCCACCTCGTTTTCAGCACCGGCCGCCCCTTCTCCCCCACTTGGCGCCTTCCCTGAGGGTAGAAGCCGCCAGCGCCGCCGCTCCTGGCCATCCATGATGCGCCACATCACCCCTCCAGCGCCCCCATCAACCGTGGCCCGCTCAGGCCCGTGCGGGGCCCGCCCGAGCCCATCCAGGGCCTGAGCGCCTCCCGCTTCCTCGCTCCCGATCTGGTTCGAGGGGAGGAGCCCCTCGATCCAGAGCCCCGCCGCCGTCTCATTTTGCCTCGCTTCGCCGGCCACCTGAGACGCCGCCGACGAGCACCAGCAGGCCGTTCACGCCGCCCTGCTCCTTCCCCATCTCCTTTCTCCCTTGCTCTTCCTCTACCCTAAGCCATGCGCTGCCGCCATTTTTTCCAGGAGCCACCGCCGAGCTGGTCGCCGGCCTCCTCGGCCTTGCCCGTCACCGTTGACCGCGTCCGGTGCCGGATCCGAGCTCCCCACACGCCGATCTACTCGTTCCCGGCCTTCCCCGCCTTGCCCCATCGACGTCCTCGCAGGACCACCGCCACCGCCACACCTGTTCCCGCCTCTGCTTCGAGTAGGAGGAGCTCGCCCGTCACCGTTGACCGCGTCCGCATGGGCTGCGTCTCCGCGACCCAGATCCGCCGGCCCACCACCCTGCTCCCCCTTCGGCCTGTTGGCCCGATGTGAGCATCCCCTCCAGCGCCTCCCCTATGCACTTCTGGGCCTGCTAGTTTCGGCCCATGGCATGTTTTTTTTTTTCGTTCTACGATTTGTCTATTTACCAGGGATTTACAGATTTGCAGAAAAGCCCCATAAACTTCATGCATATAATAACTTAATAACCGTGCATCGGATTAAAACATTTTATATATGAAACTTTCTTAGAATTTTGTCTAGATTCATAATATGTCACTTTCATCCATGTTTAAAATGTTGTTTGATTAAATTTGCTCCTATGCCATGTTAAAATGATTTAATTCATAACTAAATAACCGTAACTCTGATTTTAATAAACTTTATATGTAATTGGGGTAGAAAAATGCCTAGTTTAACATGGTGGCTTCATTTTGCATGCTTAACAACTCTAAAATTATGTTTAGGGCAGAACAGTACCAAACCTAATATATGCATATGAGGAGTTTCCGGACTTGTTGTTTTGTTGTTCCGGCCTCATTTAAACTTGCCTAGATTAGATAGTTTCATCTTGTGACACCTCTTGCCATGCTAACAACATTTAATCTTCTTGGGTACATAAACGAGATCGAACTAAATAAGTCACGTGGTGTTTCGTCAATATGCAACGGAGTTGCATATTGAGCTCCACTTAATTTGTAGTATTGCTTGTGCTTTTTGCCATGTCATTTATCATTAAACCGAACATGCATCATACTTGGTTGTGCATCATGCCATGTCTATGTGGTGGTTGTTTACTATGATTGTTTGCTTCTTTCCGGTGTGGCTTCTTCGGGTTGGTTCCGGTAACGTCGTGTTTGTGAGGATCCGTTCGACTATGTCCGTTTGTCTTCTTCATGGACTCGTTCTTCTTCCTTGCAGGATCTCAGGCAAGATGATCATACTCTCGAAATCACTTCTATATTTGCTTGCTAGTTTCTCGCTCTTTTGCTATGCCTATGCTGCGATACCTACCACTTGCTTATCATGCCTCCCATATTGGTGAACCAAGCCTCTAATCCACCTTGTTCTAGCAAACCGTTGATTGGCTATGTTACCGCTTTGCTCAGCCCCTCTTATAGCGTTGTTAGTTGCAGGTGAAGATTGAAGTTTGTTCCGTGTTGGAACATGGAGATGTTGTTCCTTGTTGGAACATGTTTACTTGTTGGGATATCACAATATATCTTATTTAATTAATGCATCTATATACTTGGTAATGGGTGGAAGGCTCGGCCTTATGCCTGGTGTTTTGTTCCACTCTTGCCGCCCTAGTTTCCGTCATATCGATGTTATGTTCCCGGATTTTGCGTTCCTTACGCGGTTGGGCTATTATGGGAACCCCTTGACAGTTCGCCTTGAGTAAAACTCCTCCAGCAATGCCCAACATTGGTTTTACCATTTGCCACCTAGCCTTTTATTTCCCTTGGGTTCTGCAGACTCAAGGGTCATCTTTATTTTAACCCCCCCGGGCCAGTGCTCCTCTGAGTGTTGGTCCAACTGAGCGATGTCCGAGGCTACCAGGGGCAACTCTGGGCTGGCTTACCCGACGTCTTGCTCATCCGGTGTGCCCTGAGAACGAGATATGTGCAGCTCCTATCGGGATTTGTCAGCCCATCTGGGTGGCTTTGTTGGTCTTGTTTTACCATTGTCGAAATGTCTTGTAACCGGGATTCCGAGTCTGATCGGGTCTTCCCGCTAGAAGGAATATCCTTCGTTGAGCATGAGAGCTTGTCATGGGCTAAGTTGGGACACCCCTGCAAGGATTTGAACTTTCGAAAGCCGTGCCCGCGGTTATGGGCAGATGGGAATTTGTTAACGTACGGTTGTAGAAAACCTGAAGTTGACCTTATTTAAAATGCATCAACCGCGTGTGTAACCGTGATGGTCTCTTTCCGGCGGAGTCCGGGAAGTGAACACGGTGTTGGAGTTATGCTTGACGTAGGTTGTTCTAGGATCACTTTTTGATCATACTTTTATCGACCGTGCTTTGCCTTCTCTTCTCGCTCTCATTTGCGTATGTTAGCCACCATATATGCTAGTCGCTTGCTGCAGCTCCACCTCATACCTTTACCTTACCCATAAGCTTAAATAGTCTTGATCGCGAGGGTGCGAGATTGCTGAGTCCCCGTGGCTCACGGATACTTACAAAACCAGCTTGCAGGTGCCGACGAGTCCGTGCAGATGACGCAACCAAGCTCAAGTGGAGCTCGATGAAGATCTTATCCTTTGTGTCGTTTCGTTCTAGTTGATCAGTAGTGGAGCCCAGCTGGGGTCGATCGAGGACCTTTGTCGCATTTGGGGTTCTTCTTTTATTTTGGTTCCGTAGTCGGACCTTGATTATATTTGGTTGACGTAATGCTTTATTCATGTAATTGTGTGAAGTGGCGATTGTAAGCCAACTATGTATCTTTTTCCCTTTATGCATTACATGGGTTGTGTGAAGATTACCTCACTTGCGACATTGCTTTCAATGTGGTTATGTAACACCCTCGATGCGACTATAGCTCCCACGTGTCGAGGCACGACTTAGAGACATAATTGCATTGAAGGCATATGTCGCAAGTTAGGCAATCTTCACAACAGCCCATGTAATATGAATAATAAAGGGGAGAACATAGTTGGCTTACACTCGCCACGTTAATCAAGAACATAAATAACATTACATCATCCAAACACTCATGGCCCGACTACGACGCCAAAATAAAAGAGAACCCAACATGTGACACGGTCCCAATCACCCCCAACTGGACACCACTACTGATCATCGGGAAAGGAAACATAGTATCGTTGAGAGTCTTCGTCGAACTCCCACTTGAGCTCATACGCGTCACCTGGAGCGGAATCATCAGGCCCTGCATCTGGTGTAATAGTAATCTGTGAGCCACAGGGACTCAGCAATCTCGTACCCTCGCGATCAAGACTATTTAAGCTTATAGGAAGGGGTAAGGAAAATATAAGTGGAGCTGCAGCAAGCGACTAGCATGTATGGTGGCTAACTTATTTGCGAAAGAGAGCGAGAAGAGAAGGCAAAGCGCGAGCGCATAACTAAAGAGGGCAATTCTGCGGCAAACATTACTCCAACACCGTGTCCACTTCCCGGACTCCGCCGAGAAGAGGCCATCACGGCTACACACTCAGTTGATTCATTTTTAATTAAATTAAGGTTTAAGTTATCTACAACCGGACATTAACAAATTCCCATCTGCCCATAACCGCGGGCACGACTTTCGAAAGTTCAATCCCTACAGGGGAGTCCCAACTTAGCCCATGACAAGCTCTCACGGTCAACGAAGGAATAGACCTCCTCCCAAGACGTTCCGATCAGACTCGGTATCTCAGTAACTCAAGACACTTTGACATGTTAAAACAAGTCCAGTAACACTGCCCGAATGTGCCGACAAATCCCGATAGGAGCTGCACATATCTGTTTCTCAGGGCACACTCAGATTGTCCAAACTTCCGGTAGGCCAGCCCAGAGTTGCCCCTGGTAGCCACCGGCGGCTGACATTTTGGACCAACACTCAGAGGAGCACTGGCCCGGGGGGGGGGTTTAAAATAAGATGACCCTCGGGCTCCGGAAACCCAAGGGAAAAGAGGCTAGGTGGAAAATGGTAAAACCAAGGTTGGGCATTGCTAGAAAAGCTTTAATCAAGGCGAACTATCAAGGGGTTCCCATTATAACCCAACCACGTGAGGAACACAAAAATCCGGGAACATAACACCGATATGATGGAAACTAGGGCGGCAAGAGTGGAACAAAACACTAGGCGAGAGGCCGAGCCTTCCACCCTTTACCAAGTATATAGATGCATTAAGACAACATAGCAATATAATGATATCCCAACAAGTAAATAAATGTTCCAACAAGGAACGGCCTCCAATCTTCACCTGCAACTAGCAACGCTATAAGAGGGGCTGAGCAAAGCGGTAACATAGGCAATCAACGGTTTGCTAGGACAAGGTGGGTTAGAGGTTTGACATGGCAATTGGGAGGCTGACAAGCAAAAGGTAGGCATCGTAGCATTGGCATAGCAAAAGAGCGAGCAAACTAGTATAGCAAAGATAGTAGTGATTTCGAGGGTATGATCATCTTGCCTGCAAAGCTGTCAGAGTTGACTGGATTCTCAAAAGCAAACTCAACGGGCTCCTCGTTAGCGAACTCGCCTCCCGGCTCTACCCAAACAAGACAAATAAGCAACAAGGATACAATCAACCACGTGCAAACTCAAACAATAAGATGCAATGATGGTATGCTATGCGGAATGCGATGCGGGATGCAAAATGCAAGATATGACAGGAAATGCATGAACCTGGCATCAACTTGGAAAACCAAGTGTGCCACTGGAAAGATGGGATGAAATCGCTTGAAAACAATATAAAGAACGCCGGAATCGGAGTTACGGTTTGGAAATGGCAAGCGATTCAAAATTGGCACCGGTCTGCGATTTACAGCAAGTAGGCATCTAAATGCAACGAAATGAACATGCTACAGCATCCAAACATGACAACAAAATACATGGCAGGGATACACACAAGATGCTTAACAAAAGTCTAGCACTGAGCTACGGCCCATTCATCCATTAGGAGGTTCGAACAAGCATGGCAAAAACGCAAAGGGTAAAGCAGATCTTAGACTTAGTGAAATTAACACTTGTCGGGAATTTCAGATCATATAGCCCTCTTCGGAGCAACAATACAACATGCTACAGGACCTGAACATGATAACGAAAGACATGGCATGGAGCTACTCAACAAGCTTAACAAAAGTCCCTTAGTGACCTTGAGCCAAAAGGGATCACAAAATATACTAACAAGCACACGAACATAGCAAAAACATAATCAGTTTTCAGACTTAGTGAAAACTGGGACATGCTGAAACATAACTCATGAAGGCATGTTTACGAGCTCGATGCACTCACCATGGTGCAAGTCATGGAAATACAAGCATACAACCATAAAGAAGGCACAAAATACAAGCTAGACATGGCAAGAACAATGGCATAGCATGCACGGATCAACTACAATAACATCGGCAAAATCGCAAACAAGTTGACGATCTGCCCAGATTCAAAACGAAGCAAAAGTAGAGCTCGATTGACTCAAGCTAGGGTGCTCCATAATTGCAAACAAAGACATGGATGGATAGAGCATAACAAGATTAACAAACTCCTTTACTGATCATCCTCAAAAGAGGCATGGATCACTAGGAAATAGTATGAACATATGGCATCATGAACTAAATAATCCCAGACTTAGTGAAAACTACTAAGTCCCTGAAAACAGATTTACCGGGTGCCTCACTTTGCAAGCTTGCACAAGTCACCACACACATCACAAAAATGCATGTGTTGCACCTCTGGAAAGAAGACAAAATCCTTAACAAAACATATGAAGGACTCATAGGCATATCATGCACACAACAATCATGGCAAAAATGACAAAAGTCTAAGATGAACTAGCAGATCTGACAATTAACTCATGAAGCCTCCTTCTAACAGCATTTCAGGCATCAAGATGAACTCAAATGAAAATGATGCAATGGAATGAAATGATGTACTCATCGAGGCAAACATTTTGATATACTATATGTCCAAAATGGAGCTACGGATGCGGAGGTATCACAGGCCAATGTTAGCACAAAATTAGGGTTAGGAGGAGAAAGGTCAACCGTCAAATTTCAGATCTCAGATCTGGACGCTTCCCGAGGCTCGCCGGCGTGCACTCTTCACCGGAGCACGGAAGTCGAGGTTCAACGGAGAGGAAGAAGACCGGGGCGGTGCCGGGGAGGTCGGAGGAGGCCGGAGCGGCCGGACGGAGGAGGAGGCGGCGGTGGCGGTGGTGGCCCGCGGCGGCGGCGGCCACCGGAGCTGAGGGAGGCGGCGGCAACCGAGGCGAGGAGGCGTGGGGCGGCTCGGGCTCGTGGGGGCCCGATCTGGGCCTCCCGGGCCGCGGCGGCGGCGAGGTGGCGATGCCACGTGGCGGCGAGCCACTGGCTGCGGGCGGCAG